>NC_057716.1:48296299-48310470 GCF_004010195.1 Chiloscyllium plagiosum | reverse complement strand
GTGGGAGCATGGGGATTCTAACCGGGGTTAACAGATGCCACTTTTAAACTCTGGAGAGCCAGGGGTATCTCATGTCTTGGGGATTTATTTAAAGATGGGGTCCTGATGTCTTTCGGACAGCTGCGTGAGAAATTCGGATTACCCAATGGAGACCTCTTTCGATACTTCCAAATTCGCGATTTTATACAGAAGAAGACTACGTTATTAGTTGGTCTTTATAAATCCGATAGAGAATGTAGTGTCCTACGACCAGTGGGGGTATCTTCCGTCAGTAATATTTATCATTTGCTGCATGATGAAGTATCGGGAGATATGGATAATCTGCTTAAAACATGGGTTCAGGATCTGGGACTAGAAATCTCCACAGACACGTGGAATGATATCTGGGAAAATGCTAGAAGAATTACCATCTGTAACAGAACCCAGGCTATCTAGCTGAAGATACTTCATAGGGCCCATATAGCACTGGTTCGATTGGCAAAATTTAAGGCAGGAGCATCTCCAATGTGTCCTAAATGCAAAATAGAGGTGGGCACTCTTGTACATTGCTTATGGACCTGTCATAAGATCCGTAGATATTGGATTAAAGTAGCAAGTACCCTGACAGAAATTTTAGGAACGTAAATTAAAGTGGACCCTGTATCTCTCCTTTTGGGCTTTTCGAACTTTCCTTCCCTGGACATGTACGGGAAGAGACTATTTTCTATTCTTTCTTTCTGTGCAAGGAAAAATATTTTGGTGAACTGGGTGGCTGAGGGCCCCCTTGGACTTTCAAATTGGCACAGACTACTTATGGAATGTATTCCCCTTGACTTCCTTACAAATATGGTGCACCGAAAGACGGAATTATTTTATAAAATATGGCAGCCCTTCTTGAATTATATAAATACAGATATTTCGGCTATCCTAACAAGGGCTTTTATTTAATTGAGATTACAAACCTGGCTGGTCCCTTAGGAGAGGAATCCTGCACGCATACGGGTTTTATTACATCTGATGTTAACACATTCCGAGCATGTAAGAGACTTAAATATATGCTCTGGTTAGTTATAGGTTAGATTAGTAGGTAGTTGAGTTTTGTTGTTTTTTTCTTGTTCGGTATTTTTTTTTTCTTCTTTTGTTAAATTTTGGCTATTGTATATTTGATTTAATTGTATATCAATGTTTATATTTGAGAGTTTTGTTTATTTTTGTAAACTTGTAAAAATGTTAAATTTCTAATAAAAATATCTATATTAAAATAAAGAATGGTGGATGATGGAAATCAGAAACACAAACAGAAATTGCTGAAAAAACTCAGCAGGTCTGGCAGCATCAATGGAGAAAAAGCAGAATGAATGTTTCGAGTCCAGTGACCCTTCTTCAGAACCCTGAGCCCTTCTGAAGAAGGGTCACTGGACCTAAAACATTAACTCTGCTTTCTCTCTACAGATGCTGCCAGATCTGTTAAGTTTTTCCAGCAATTTCTGTGTTCCATACTAGACTGTCTTAAAGTCTATTAAACTTAGTTTGAAATTTGAAAGAATTGTAAACTGAGAGGACAATGTGCAACTCCAAAAGGATATTGAGAAGTTGGTGGAGTGGGTAGATGTGTGGCAGATGTGTTTCAATGCACAGAGGCAGATGGTGATGCACTTTGGTAGGAAGAACATGGAAAGTTAACAGAGTAAGGGTAAAACTAAAGTAAATGTAAAAGCAGAAAGATCTGGGCATACACATACAACAGATCACTGAAAGTGGCAGGGCAGTTGGAAAGAAAAAGTAATAAAGCATACAAAGTCTTTGGTTCTATGTCTTTGGGGCATGGAGTACAAGGGCTAGATGGTGAAGTTGAACTTATGTGCAGCTGTCGGTGCTATATTATAGGAAGGACGTAAATGCATTGGAGAAAGTACAGAAACAATTCACAAAAATGGTTCCAGGAATCAGAAACTTCAGCTGTGAGGATTAATTGAAGAAGTTGAGACTGCTTTTTCTTGGAGAGACAAAGGCAAGAGGAGATTGATAAAGGTTTTCAAAATTATGAATGGGTTGATAGAACAAATAGGGAGGAACTACCCCAACCCTAAAAGAACAAGTACGAGAGGACATAGGTTTAAAACAATGTGCAAAAGAAGCAATTATGATTTGAGGAAAAAATCTTTTCATACAGCAAGTAATTAGGATATGGAATGCACTATCTGGAAATGTGATGAAGGCAGATTCAATTGAGGCATTTGGGATCAATTTGATGACTATTTGGATAGAAATAGTATGCAAGGGAATGGGAAAAATGGAGGAGATTTGCACTAGGTAATAATACTCATTTGAGTAACTGGTACAGGCATATTGAATCCTTTGGAGTCATAACAATTCTGTGCACTGTGGTGCCTCAACCTAAATTACAAAAAGTGCACCTAGTTCTGGCCAACACAGTAGGCCCTTCTAAGATATAGACCTGTGCTTCATGCCTCAAAATGGGAATTATTCAAATTGATTTAACATTGAAAAGCCTTAGCTAAAATCCAATGCTGAGTCAAGTCCCAACTGAACTATCAGCCCCCAACTGAAAAAGGTGACTCAGCATCACTGGAAACTTTAGTAAAATTACTGTACAAATAACCTGAGATGCAGAACTCCAATGCACAAAGGCTTCAAGAAACCATCCTCAGGCTGTTTTGACCAAGGACAAAGGGGATGAAGATATACAGTAAACAAGTACAATTCTGTCAGAACAAAATCAGGCACAAAATGCCAAAATCACAGGACTAAGAACAAGGGTCTTTCTCACCCTCTCAAAATCTGTTAATTTGAGGAATCCACCCACACAAGAGAAAACAAACCACCTCCTCAACTATACAAGCTATAACAGCTGTTGGGTCCATTTTAAGTGTTCACCTGTTTGCATCAGTCCCATGGAACTCAAGCACTGGGCTCCAAAACTATACCATAGAGACTTCATGAGAGTTTCTTCTGATAAGCATTCTTCTACCTTATCTGCAATTTCTTTTATTAAAAAAAGTTCATGTCTTCAGCCTTGAGAAAACTTCAGCGATAACTTATAATAAATTAACATTTCAATTGCTTAAACAAGAGTTTACTGCTCGTCTGCTTCAATGTAAATTAATACAAATTAAAAGGGATCAATATGATCTATAATAATATGTAGTTCAATTCACTGCCCATGAGGTAGGCACACCCAGTGATTGTGACATATGGTTATAAAGAATTTAATGTGTGTCACATTCAGCAGTATAACTGACCTTTTAGACAGCAAGGTGCAATTAGCTAAAATAAGACCTTGTATTCTTACATTCACTGAACATATACAGTTGTGGTATCCCAAATTTAGAAGGATAACTTATTCATGAAGAATGTGTGCAGAGAAAATACACAGAACAAGGGGACATATTCTAAAAAACATCTATTGCAGGAAAGTGTATGTTGTCAAACATCAATATTCAACATGGTGAGGGATGCATTGCCTATACACTGAAACACCTCTTAGGAATGAATTTTTTGCATGATGGACACTGTCCGCAGGTAAAAATTGGCACACCATAGCTGATTGACAGATAAAATGAAGATCTGTCAATAAGAACAACATGGTAGAGGATATGTCGAATCAGTTTTTCTGTTCTGCAATTTTTTAGGATTTAAAACATTGCAATTTAGATATGGCTCCAAAAACTCAATGATTGTAACTGAGTTTCAAAGGAAACAGAAACTGCAATTGCTGAAGAAATTCAGCAGGTCTGGCAGTATTTGTGAGGAGTAAGCAGAGTTAATATTTCAAGTACAGTGACCGTTCATCAGAACTGTCAGAAGCTAGGAAAAATTGGTATTTAAACTGAAACTGAATTGAGGGTTTGGGGGAAGGCTATGTGAGTAGACAGATCCAGAGAGAGGAGAGATAGTTATGAAACAGATAGGTAAATGAAGAGCTAATGGATAGCAGGCCAAACAAAGAAAAAGCTGAAGAGACAATAAGAATGAGAAAATGGGTTTGCTGTGCTAAAAACAATCAATACGGTAACAAGAGTAGGGGTGGGGTGAGTAAAAAAACATGGAAAGACGAATCAGGATCTGAAGTTATTGCACTTGATGCAGAGCTGCAAGGTTCCCAATTGGAAAGTGAGATGTAGTTCTTCAAACTTGCACTGAGGTTTGCTAGAAAACTGCAACAGGCCTGCGACAGAAATTTTGGCCAGGGAACACAGTGATATCTTGAAGAGGCAGGCAACTGGAAGCTCAGCGTCATTTTTGCAGACAGAGCCTAGGTGTTCTGCATGTCTGTCACCTAGCCGGTGTTTCATCTCGTGAACAGTGTTCCAGGTTTATAAAAAGAAACAACTTTGATTTATGATAGAACACCAGGATTTCCCAGCAGAACTTGATCACAGGCTTACTGCATTATAGTGATCTATAATCAAACAAATTGACAAAAGAATGCTTCTAGATTAGCCTGAACCCAGGAATATGCATGCATCACCTTTGAAATTTGATGTCAGCCAGTCAAATAGTAAGCAAGGTCAAAAAGTGTTAGTGTAAACAACTGGTCATGAAAGGAGTGGATTCACAGTTATGTTGTTGTACATGCCCAATTGGATTAAGCTTAATCTAATGGTGAAATTCAAGAGAACAATTCTCTACACCTACCAGCCTTTCCTTTCATCCTGACAGGAATATACTGTCTCTGGACTCTCGTTATCTCATTTCTGAAGGCTTTCCATTTTCCAGCCATCCCTTTACCTGTGAACATTTACCCCCAAACAGCTTTTGAAAGCACTTGCCTAATAACGGCAAAATTGGCTTTTTGCCAATTTAGAACTTCAACTTTTAGATCTGGTCTATCCTTTTCCATCACTATTTTAAAACTAATAGAATTATGGTCGCTGGCCCCAAAGTCCTCCCCCACTCAGTCACCTGCCCTGCCTTATTTCCCAAGAGTAGGTCAGGTTTTGCACCTTCTCTAGTAGGTACATCCACATACTGAATCAGAAAATTTTCTTGTACACATTTAACAAATTCCTCTCCATCTAAACCCTTAACACTATGGCAGTCCCAGTCTATGTTTGGAAAGTTAAAATTCCCTACCATAACCACCCTATAACTCTTACAGATAACTGAGATCTCCTTACAAATTTGTTTCTCGATTTCCCTCTGACTATTAGGACGTCAAAAATACAATCCCAATAAGGGATTCCCAATGTAGGAAAATAGATGGAAATCTTGAAAAATGGCCATATTACAGAGGAGGAAGTGCTGGATGTCTTAAAACTCATAAAAGTGATAAATCCCCAGGACATGATCAGGTGTACCCGAGAACTCTGTGGGTAGCTCGGGAAGTGATTGCTGGGCCTCTTGCTGAAATATTTGTATCATCGATAGTCACAGGTGAGGTGCCGGAAGACTGGAGGTTGGCTAATGTGGTGCCACTGTTTAAGAAGGGTGGTAAGGACAAGCCAGAGAACTATAGACCAGTGAGCCTGACGTCGGTGGTGGGCAAGTTGTTGGAGGGAATCCTGAGGGACAGGATGTACATGTATTTGGAAAGGCAAGGACTGATTAGAGATAGCCAACATGGCATTGTGCGTGGGAAATCATGTCTCACTAACTTGATTGAGTTTTTTGAAGAAGTAACAAAGGGGATTTATGAGGGCAGAGCAGTAGATGTGATCTATATGGACTTCAGTAAGGCGTGAGAAAGGAGAGTTAATATTTCAAGTCCAATGGCTCTTCTTCCAAACCTGTTCCAAAGTAGTGGACAGTGAAGAAGGTTATCTAAGATTACATACAAATATTGAGGAGAAAGTGAGGTCTGCAGATGCTGGAGATCAGAGCTGAAAATGTGTTGCTGGTAAAGCACAGCAGGTCAGGCAGCATCCAAGGAACAGGAGAATCGACGTTTCGGGCATAAGCCCTTCATCAGGAATCCTGTTCCTTGGATGCTGCCTGACCTGCTGTGCTTTACCAGCAACACATTTTCAGCTACATACAAATATTGATCAATTGGGTCAATGGGCTGAGTGGTAGATGGACTGGAAGACTGCAAGGTATTGCATTTGGAAGACTGCAAGGTATTGCATTTGGTAAAACAAACAAGGCAGGACTCATAGAATTAATGCTCGGGCCCTGGGTCGTTTTGTAGAACAGAGACACCTCAGGGTTCAGGTACATAATTCTTTGAAATATGTGTCACAGGTAGACGGGTGGTTAAGGAGATATTTAGCACACTTACCTTCGTTGCTCAGACCCTTGAGCATAAGAATTGGAATGATATGTTAAGATTGTACAGGATGTTGATGAGGCCTTTTCTGGAGTACTGTGTGCAGTTCTAGTAGCTTTCTTATGGAACAATATTATTAAATTGGACAGAATTCAGAAAAGATTTACCAGGATGTTGCCAGACTGGAGGGTTTGAATTTTAACAAGTATTTATATAGGCTGGGACTTTTTCATTTGAGCATTGGATGTTGAGGGTATAAATTAGGTGAATAGCAAGGGTTTTTTCCCATCCATGTTTAGAATTTCCTTCCTCAAAAGGCAGTGGATTCAGAATCTTTAACTACTTTGTTCTTTGTATTTTTGAATGTTGCATGGGTGGGTCTTGACTTGGGGCATATTTTTAAGGTGAGAGGAAAAAGATTTTAAAAAGAACACCAAGGGCAATTTTGTTTTTTTTAAAAACACAGAAATGGTTCATGAGTGGAATGAACTGCCAGAGGAAGTGGTAGATGCAAGAAGAGTTACAATATTTAAAAGACATTTGGACGTGAATTAGAAAGGTTTGGAGTGATACGGTCCAAATACAGGAAAGTGGGACTAGTTTAGTTTGGGAACATGGTCAGCATGGATTATTTGGACCAAAGGGTCTGCTTCCATGCTGTATGATTCTAGTTCATTGGACTTGAACCATGAACTTGGTTTCTCTCTCCACAGGTGCTGCCAGACTTGCTGAGTGCCTTCACCACTTTCTGCTTTTATGTCAGATGTCAAATTATTTAGATTCAAAAACAAAGTAAAATTAAGTAAAGCCTCATTGCCAAACACACCTTCTAAACAGATCTTTGATGGTCAGGCGATTCAAGATTTGGCCATTCAGAACTGACTTTGGAAGTACAGGTCGTTCTGCTATAGCGCACGTTTCATTAATATAAATTTGCATAATGCGATTCACGAATTGGGGACAGTGTTGCTAAAATGCGGACCTTTAAAGTGTGTATTGATTATAACACAATTCCAGCCCCGTTAGTTTAAATGGTGCTGCTATTACATGATTTTATGATTCGGGATTGCATAAGAAAAGAACTACCGCATTATAGCAGAACCAGCTGTAAACAAGTGAGGTGTACTTTCTTAGAAGGCTTTGAAAGTTTGAATGTTATGGACAGAACAGAAAAGGAGACAGGGGTGAGAAAAGAAAAGTACATTGAAGGCTGTAAATTACAGGCACCTGTCCATTCTTGCAAGTGTCCTGCAATCCTCCAAGGAAATGATATCACATCACATCTTTATTTACGTGAAGTGAAGAAAGTCTTATTCACAAAACTGGCCTGAATAAACAGACCCAAGAATTTGGTGACACACTGTAAATAAATATAAGAAGTAAAGGTTGGCATTCGAGCCTGATCCACTATTCAATAAAATCACGGCTGATCCAATTTTAATCCTAACTCTAAATTCCTGCATATTAAGAATCTATCCATCTCAACCTTAAAAGTATTTAAAGATTCTGAATTCACTGCCTTTTGAGGAAGGGAATTCCAAAGAAAAGTACCAGAGAAAGTTCCAGATCAAGCAGCTTTACAACAGGCTATGTCCCATAATTTAAGTTATAACAGAGTATGGTACGTTGAGGGTTGTCCATAGTTGGTCATTTGCAAGTATCCATGGCTTCAGACAGCTTCTTCTCTATTTTACTATTCAAGTCATTTGCTGCTTTCGATAATTGCTCTTTTTTTGTGTGGCATAGTTTATGCAAGTTTCATTTCACTAAACTTACAATTGATACTCCAAAATAAAACTAAGTTTAGAGCAAAGCAGAGAGCACAATGGAGCGAAAAAACAAGGTTACAGAATACCATAAATGTGTTTCCACATTGTTGGACTTATTGAATCAAACCATGAATGAAGGTTCATCGCTATCACTCAGAAGTAGAGCTAGTTAGGGCAGCCATTAACACATTCCTAGCAAATCTCTTTTAACCCCATCCACGGACAGCAAATTTATTTCACTTTATGCCCATCACCTAAATGCATGACTCTTGAGTATTCGTCAAATGGATCAGCTGAATTGTCTTCTTGTTTCTTCTCCTATCTCAAATGGCACATATCTGCTACTGACAATGCTGTGCTGAAACACACACCTAATGAGTATCTTGAAGTCCACCAAAACTTTGTGGGCAGTTAACAGTGAAGTGAATAGCAACTGCCATCCATTAGCTAACAGAAATATTGTTATGGACTAGACCAGACCCTCTCAAAAACATTCTAACCAGGCAGCCTAGACCCTAACCTTTTCTTATATTAAAGGTAAATATCAGGTGTGTGTTCCAGATGCAATTCAATTGGTCAAACTAATCGACATTAAGCAAAACACAATTTATTCAAACACGATAGTAAAAATATAACCAAAGAAAGAACTTCGATTGACTTAATTCTACTGGAAAACCTAACAGAATAATAGACACAGTACTGATTAATTAACTGTTCCAATGTAAGTAACATGCCAGAAAAACCCCCTTAGCAAAAACGTAAACTCAGAAAACAGAATGTCTCACAGGCAACTCCCGCAGCAGGCAGAGAACCTCCAGCTTTTGGCTGTAACAGAGAGGGAGACAAAAAAAAGCTTCTATTCCTTCAAAACTCGAGCAGCTTCTGCCCTGTTGAGACTCCAACTGAACCTAAAAACTAAAAAAAATCCTGATCTGAGAGAGCTGGCCATACCCATCCAGGATGTTTCTATCATTCCAACTTTAAAATAAAGTCCAAGACCTCAAAAGCTGTTTACTTTACTGGCTTTCCAACTAGCAGCTCTTCACTTTTTAAACCCTCTCAAAAAAACACCAGACACAATAACATCTTAAAATCACAGCATTGTCACAATATCAAGGTCAAAGGAGATACTGAATAGCCTGCATTGAATTTTTAACATTTCCTGCTTTACTTTTAGATCCCGAGAATCTGCAAATCTCTAGGTATACTATACCTTTCCCCATCAACATTCACTTTTGAGGAAGTTACAAAGATAAATCTAAATTTAACACTGAAAAAAATTGCAGTATAGCCTCTGTGTACAAATGGAGAATATAATTCACATTAAATCAGAATTATTACAAACCTATTGTAACTACTGAAAGATTCTTGATCTAGGTGTTTCACAAGCAAACTTTAAAATACTGATTAATGTAGACTGAACCATTTCCTTGGTAATTCTTTCCACATATAATAAAAACTTAATTAAAATTTGCAACAATGAGTAAAAACTATTAAATCAATCCTTGTCTGCCAATACATCTGACCTTAAATATGTTCTTCTGTTTGGTTAAACAGTTGGCAACTTTTTGTAGTAGAAAAAGCACATAGGTGTTGAATGATCAGTAATTATTACATGTAGTGAACAAAGCTTAGACTTCCAAAAGTTATACAACATGGAATGTACAGTGCATGGAAATCACTACAAATGCTTGTTAATATTGTGCGCTATTACAATGATTTGATTGCACTATTACAGCTTGTGTGGCCCAGATATAAAATCCTCCCAGCATTTTTAAAAAAGTAACCATGGAGACTTAATTTGAACAATGGCCTTTTATATCCTATGAGCAGTAGATGCACGTACTATTTACAATGGAAAGCCAAGCTTCATTCAAATTGAAGTTCTTTGAAGGATAACTGTGCCTTGTATAAGATGACGCAGGTCCAACATAGTTGAAAAGGTTTAAAAAATAAAATGGCAAACTTCTAAATATCTATAATAATAATTTTGTACACCAAATCACAAATTCATATTTGTTTGTATTACACTCTGCAGAGAAAACTTCTTCCCAAAGTACCAAACAAATTAAGTGACACACAATGAGTCGGATTTAAAGCAGCAGCAATACTTGGCACACGGGCTACGTGAAAATTTTCCTAAACAGATGCTGTGTATTTTGCCCTGGATCCTAGCAGACAAAGAAATGTACAACATTGCAACCACAGAGAACTCCAAAGCAAGAACACATACCATTTCAGTGACATGGCACTGACAGATTTAACAGATGTTTACTACTGGTCTTGGTAAAATACAGTCACAGGCACCTTAGTTTCCAGGTTAACACTAAGTATTTGGCTGCAAATTGTAGTATGCTTTCATTAGTATGGCATGATTCAAATGGCACAGTTGGGATAGAGATGGAGAGCTTTGGATAGAAGCTATTATATGATGATGAGAGTTTAAGCATGTCTCTGAAAGGTATCTGGCATCCTCGCTATGACATGTAACTATACAGGTTAAGTACCACAATTCTGATCCAGTCTCCAACTCTAGCTCAGAATCAGACTTTTGTGTAGCGTCCTGGATAGCAGGGGAATTGCCTTCAGAAGTTTAGACTTCGGTTACTTTGCCACATAGGTCCATGTAACAGGGTCCTTACACAGATCACCCATCCCACATGTGGATTCCAACAACCCAGAGACTAGAAGATTTGGGCCATGGTCTTTCAATAATCAACTGCATTTATTAGCTTTAGGGTGTTCACGCCCTGAACGTTCATTCAGCTAAAGTCTTACTCTGACTGCAGCGTCTCATGAAGAAGGGCTTATGCCCGAAATGTCGATTCTCCTGTTCCTTGGATGCTGCCTGACCTGCTCCGCTTTTCCAGCAACACATTCTCAGCTGCAGCATCTCATGCCAACATTAAATTGACAGAATCTATACTCTCAGTCATGCCCTTACCTTCTTCCTTTGTATTTAAAAAAAATACTTCTAAATACTGATTTGAGATCAAAAATTCTCTCGTTCAAGAAGGTTAAAGGAAGTCTGTTTGTCATTTTGTCAAAATTAATGATCAGCAAGGATCATTAAAGATAGCATGCCTTATAGCTCTCCCTTGTTCCAGGCTGAACTGAACAACACTACATTTTCAAACAGATTACTTTATAACTATCAACTGCACAAATAGTATTCACAGGACAAAATAAAACTAAACTATGATAATACAAAATCACGAAGGATAACTAAATATATTTTTAAAAAGCAAAAAAAAGAAAAATTATAGAAATATATAATTTTTAAAATAGCGACTCCAATGTAAATGACTTAGTATGTCATGTGAACCACTAGTTCTGAAAAAGGAACAGATGAGATCAAACGAGAAGTCATCATTTTGTGGATTCAAGACTAAATTTTGTAGAAATTAGAAGAGGTTAGTGAACAATTTCCAGTTTTGCATTTCAAAACGTTGAAAAATAAATATTTTGCAGCATACAAATAAGAAGGAAGGAATTTATTCATAAAATACTGAAGTGGAGATTCAAGGGAAATGTGAATGATAAGAAAAAGACACATGAAAGAATGCTGAAGGTGGAAAAGTCAGATATGGCGACAGAGGACTAAACCAGCTTGTGTTGAGAAACGTTGAAGCCCCATACTTCAAGAATTTGCAATATCAGCTGGAAGCCAAAAGGAATGAGGGTGGAGAGGTTGGTAGAGTAACCAGAAAGGGGGAGACAGTTTATTGAAGACATAGGTGTAGACATGACTGAATAAAAAGTCCCTCTAGTCCTAGTGGACCATACGGCTGCTCTCTCATTACAGAGAGAGGCGACTGGATTAACCAGAGGTCATTACACCTCAAGGCAAGGGGAGAGATTGAGGGGACAGTCCTTCACTGTATCGCAAACCAGTCATCCAGTTGACTTAGCTATGACCAAAGCCCCTAAACTACTTCAGAAGTATTGTGACAAATAGATTGCCAAGTACTGGGCAACTGAAAGTGTGAAAGTACAGCAAGCAGGTAGAGGGAAGCATTAATTTCAGGAACAGATGCTACAGGACATCAGATTACAAGGAATACAATGAAGTCAGTCATTCAAGATTATAAAAGATAGCAATGTCATAAAAGATATTATTGAACATGGAGAGAACACTTTATTTAAAAGGAGGTCTGGGAAGAACGAGAGACAGAGACCCAAATACAAGAATGGCTAAACTCCCCTGAAGGTCAATCACCAAATGATTTAATTTAAGCAAGTAAACTGATTTTGGCACTTAAATTTGTAGTGCTATCAAGTTAGATCAAGAGAATCAGATTATTCAGTCTTTTCAAAGAGGTTGCACAGGTTATGATGGTAAAATGTCTCTTTCTGTGCTAGATTATTCTATGATTCTACTGTATTTTTTTTATTTATCTACCCCTTCTTGTAGAAGGAAAAACTGATGCGCATAAAGATCAAAATGAAAGCCCAACAAAGAACAGATGCTTTTGTTGCATTTTCTTTGAAATTAACCTGGAGATACTGGTTCAAACTGCCATTAACTGACTATGTCATTTTTAAACAGTAAACCTTCAGTCATACTTCATGCTAAGCAACTGACTCTCAGCAGTTAAAAATCACACACCAGGTTATAGTCCAACAGGTTTATTTGGGAGCACTAGATTTTGGAGCGCTGCTCCTTCATCAGATGGTTGTCCACAACCACCTGATGAACAATGAGTAATCCAAAAGCTAGTGCTTCCAAATAAACCTGTTGGACTATAACCTGGTATTGTGTGATTTTTAACTTAGTACACTCCAGGCCAACACCGGCACCTCCAAATCATGACTCTCAGCAGTACTGTCATGATGGAAAGGTTTCAAAACTAAAATTTTGGGATGTAAAAAAAATTAAAACCCACCAACACACTATAACAGCAGCTAATGAACTTGAAAGACCCTATACAGTCAACAAGCAAAACTAATTTCATTTACAAAATACCATGCAAGGACTGTACCAAACACTACATTGAGCAACCAGGCAGAAAACTAGGCACCAGGATACATGAACACCAACTAGCCACAAAAAGACATGACCCTCTCTCACTAATATCCTTACGTACGGATGAGGAAGGACACCATTTCGACTGGGACAACACATCCATCCTAGGACAAGCCAAACAAAGGCATGCACGATAATTCCTAGAAGCATGGCATTCCAACCGGAACTCGATTAACAAACACACCGAGATAGACCCCATCTATCACCCCTTGAGAAAAGGAACTGGAAGTGACTCCACCACAGGAAATGACATCACCAACCCAAAGAAACCCAAACATATAAATAGAAACCAGGAATTATCAGCAGTGCTTTGTCTGAGGCCCATGAAGATGTTACCTAGTAAAGTGACAAAACATCTGGAAATGAACTTTGCAGCTCAGCGAGTAAACCTACATCCAAAACCTTAACCTGGGCTACAAATCTTCTCAAAACACGTTAAGAAAATGCCTATGTGAATCGAAATGGTCACCATTTTGAAATATGTAGAATACATAAGATCCCCAGTAATTCAGATTAATATGGCATGGTTTACTAAATGCATTAATTTTACAAAGATAGCTTTAATCACTATTAAACATTTTTAGAACACGTCAAGTTCATTCTGTTCCACAGAGGTCAGCAAGTTCATTGAGTAACTTAGATTATGGCATAATCATAACGATCTCACTCTGAATCAGATGTAGTGTTTCAGTTTTAACATTGTCTACTAAAATATTAGTTTCTTCTCCACCTATTCAAATAGATATTCCACATGTTTAAAAGATTGATGACACTTTGCGCACTAATAGCATCCAAAAATGTAATGGACACTTACACTTACAAAGATGCAGTCTTTGAAGAAAGAGGCCATCTGGGTTGTTCACCGCTATTTCCCCTCAGACGTGGTTGATGATGCTCTCCACCACATCTCCTCCGCCCTTGAACTCCGCCTCTCCAATCGCCACCAGGACAGAACCCCACTGGTCCTCACCTACCACCCCACCGGTCCTCACCTATCACCCCACCAACCTCCAGATACATTGAATCATCCTTCGTCATTTCCGCCACCTCCAAACAGACCGCACCACCAAGGATATATTTCCCTCCCCTCCCCTATCACTGTTCCGGAAAGACCACTCCCTCCGCGACTCCCTCCTCAGGTCCACACCCCCCCCCACCCCACTCTCCC
>NC_057716.1:48278481-48296039 GCF_004010195.1 Chiloscyllium plagiosum | reverse complement strand
TTGACCTGCAATCTTCTTCCCGACCTCTCCGCTCCCACCCCCTCTCTGGCCTATCACCCTCGCCTTAACCTCCTTCCACCTATCGCATTCCCAACGCCCCTCCCCCAAGTCCCTCCTCCCTACCTTTTATCTTAGCCTGCTTGGCACGCCCTCCTCATTCCTGAAGAAGGGCTTATGCCCGAAATGTCGATTCTCCTGTTCCTTTGATGCTGCCTGACCTGCTGCACTTTTCCAGCAACACATTTTTCAGCTCTGATCTCCAGCATCTGCAGTCCTCACTTTCCCCACCTAAGTGTGTTATGTATGTATTGCAATTCTAGCAATAATATAAGCATTGACAATTTGCAAAGACCCATTCAGGTACACGCTTCTCAATAGCTGGACCCTGTTCCAATGGTGCATTTGGTCTTGGGCATCTTCTTCCAAGTAGATTGCTTCTTTTCCCTTGCACACGTAACCAACACAATGCAGCAAATTCCATGACATTTATCCTGAACCCAGTTACAAACTTAATTTATTTTGTAGGAAAGTTTATTTCACTTCATCATATACCATGAATGTCTACATCTGTCAGGCTCTTGCACATCTTCACAACACAATTTTTAATCTCTTGCTCCATTATGTAATACCCATAAGTTAAACGTACATCTGAGGGTTGAAAAATTGATAATGGCTATTAATGCAAGTATAGTAGGGAATGGATGAATTGGCAGGGTCCACTTACACATCGAGTATGTGCAAAACAAAGCTATTTGTAAAAGCTGAAAGAATGGGTTAGACTTGTACATTATAATTTACAGTATGTCAGTAGTGTGATCAATGAAATGTGCACACTAGGTGGATAAAAAAAACAAGTACTTTTTCCACAAGAAAAAGGCAAGGACAAAAATATTTCATTTGTTTTACAAAATATGGAAACACATTATGCTCAAAATGCCAGACGCTCTTCATCCATATCCCATCGCCTCTCCATGACTTTGCACTATCCTTTCTTTTGAACATACTTTGAAACAATTTGTATTACTTCAAAAGTTTCATATTTATCACTGCCTATGTACAGTGAAAGTGGTACCTGATTTCCCTTCTAATTCATTTATAAAATGGTGTTCTCTTTCAAATGAAGCCATTAGCACACAGAATAATCTGTCATCATTCTTGCACTTCTCTGGACTGCTGATGCCAGACATCCATATTTTGTAGACAAATATAATAATGGAATATTAACATCATGTTACACATTTTCTTTGGAGAGATAAAGAAAAAAGTATATAGCTGTGACTTGACTACATTGGACAATTCTAATATTCAACATCATTCCTCTATATATCAATGGCATGACTTGCGAAAAGCATGCTGAGGTGAAAGAGCATATGAAAGCTTAGTGAACAACAACAATTTAAGAATTGAGAAAGAAACAGAATAACGAGGGGTGAATTCAAGCCAGTTCAGATACAAAAAGTGAAATAAAGACAAAACAACAAATTGGATTAATAAAGGAAGTTAAGACAGAAAGAGCAAAAAATGACATTTTAAAACCTCCGATAATAGACTACATGCAGGAATGAGACTGAAGCACTTACATTCTTCAAGTCTGAACCAAAGAGAGCAATTCGATGTCAAATTGTTAAAAGCATGCATGTGTTAATTGCTAGGTTTAAATTTTAGTGACATATTTAACAGACAATTAACGTGTGAACCTAACAGGTTTTTAAAGACAATTAGGAGGTTAAGGATGAGATATAATTTGTGTGAAGCAAGGAGAGAGACGCAAGATGGCAAACAAGTTCTGGGGATTGGTAGCTCAAGGAATATTTCTTACATACATCATTAAGACTTTTTTTTCAGCAAGATGTAGACCATGATGGAAGTCACTTAGCATACATCCTTTCTGAAGTAAAGGATGGAATACTTGTATTTAAAAAGTTAATTGGAAACCTACTCAAAATTATCTAATTCCTCTTGACAGAATGCAATGCAACAACTCACCAAGATTCCTTCAATGGTACCTTTCAAACATGCTAATGGTTAGAAGGGTGTGGGCCAGCATACACAAAGGAACACCTGTATCCCTGCAAGCTAAACACCACTCTGACTTGGAATAATAATCCTTTAGTGCAGTTACATCAAAGTCCTGGACCTCTTCCTTGGTTCATGACACTCATTTCCATCAAATAAAGCTTGAACTAAGTTTGCAATAGCACAAAATAAATGAACAAAGACATTATCTTTTGATGAAAGTCAAATTAGACTTAATAAATTAAATTAATTTTGTAATCAATAGGTTATGTTTGAAACTAGTTTTTAAAAAAAAACTCTCCCTGGATCATAATCATCTATATTTTAAAAATGAATATTACATTAAAATATGTCCACTCGACTTTATTTTAACAATGCTAAAACACAGTGACACAAAATTGCTAGAAGCAAAATAAACTTCCTAAGCCTGGGAATGAAGTAAATTCTACTGATGAATCTTCGGAAACTGAATACAGAGGAACCTCAATTATCCAAACATTGATTATCCGAATTTCGGATTATCCGAACAAGATCGCGAGGTCCCAACGCTTGGCTAAACTGTGTTATCCAGCATTCGATTATCCGAACAAAATACTCCCAGCCTGTGTCGTTCAGATAATCGAGGTTCCTCTGTATATACTTAGGCTACTGCACTTCTATCAGTTCTGGATCAGAGCTCTGGCAAAAATAAAGTCAATTTTTTGGATTGGTTTAGGTATGTTACAGTGAAATACATCATTTTTGAACTTTGTATTGTGCAAATCATTAGAAGAGAATTCTTGAGGAATGTAAGATGCAAGTGGTTAAAGCAAACTTCTGAGACCTGATTGGGCACAATGAAAGGAGAGTTCTAGAAATCAGGAGCATTGGGGAGATGAATTCTATGGTTTAAGATCAAGAAAAATTCTGGTTCAGAAAAGTTCGGTAAGAGTCATAAGGAGGTGGCAATAGACAAAATTAACCCGAGCTTTAAAGTAGTTCAAAAAGAAAAATGCTATTTCTTTAAAATCTTTTTAAATCTAAATTCCTATTTAAGCAATCATTATTGCTGAACACATCTTCATTATAAATTTTGCTTAACTGAACAACTCAGAATAAAAACAGAGCAGTTTTCGTGTGATATGGTTTGAAAGAATGGAATGCATTTATTTTCAAGTAATTTAAAAAAATTGAATAAAGATGCTTAGAGTGTGGGGGCCCTCTTTACTTCAATACAAAGCTATGAATGGATTCCGGAAATTTCTGCAAACTAAAAAGGCTCAAATGCATAAATGTGATCCGAAACTCGCCCAAGCACTTTGTGGAAAGAAATATGACCCAGTCAAATCTAGACTTTTAAAATGGGAGTGAACTGAAAAAGTTGGCACTGATTAACTCAGTGTCACCAGGACAGATATCAATATCTATGTATCCCTCAATCTGAGGCGTGCACCACTAAGTAAAGCAGTCCTTTGATTCATATAACAGCAGTTCAATATAGTCACTATTTCATGTCTTGACGTGTCCATTGGTCACAGATGTCTTGAATCTTACTGATTGCCCTTTTCCAATATACCTGTACACACACATAAGCCTGCAATGAATGTCTCATTGATTTATCACCAGAAACTTGGTAAAGTCCCAGTTTTCAATCTGAAACTTTCATTTTGTAAAAGGTCGTATTTCACTCAAAACAAAACTTTTAAAAATATTTTTAAACATATTGACATGCTAACAGATCATAAACATTTCCTATAAATATTCGAGGGTTAAATATCACCTATCCATAACTTATCTAACTGCCAGCCTTATTGTTAGCTGTAATTTTGATTTAAAGGGCAACTATTGAATGAAGCTTCAAAGCCATAATGTTAGAAATACCTGCCTTCACTCTAGTTGTTTACAAAAACATCTGACATATGATAACGCGGGAAAATATTTTCATCTGGTTCCACAATTTTATGGGAATTTTGAAACATAAGTTTAAGTTGTGCATTTTTCAACTGTTGTCTTTTAAGGAATTTTAAGTTATAAGAATAATCTCTCAAATTGTGTCACTAGAATTATTCAATTGGTAATGATATAAAATGAGGTGAAATGGCAGAAAATACGTAAAATGCTATTTTGAGGATATAGTCATGCATACCTTCAAATTTTTCTATGATGACTAATGATGTAATTAATGAATACTCCAAACGAAGTAAAAATTTGACAAAATTTAGAAATGGTTTGGTGAACATCATCATTATATGGTAAATGTGCAGCCTACAATATATAATGCACGGGGTAATCATATTTCATACCAGAATAAATATTTATCTAATATTCTTACTAAAAAGTGCTATCAGAATTCACGAGAACGAGTGAATTATTTCCTTTTTTTCCTTCTGAAGGAGATGTTCGAAGTGGAAACATGAATGATGGTCATATGCTGCCAGACATCTGAGTAATCAGATCAGAAGTTCATTTCAAAGGGTTTTGCTGCAAAAGGCTTCACAAAAACAAGACAGTGCAATTTAACTAAAAATTTAAATCTACAAAACTCAAATTCTAATCACAAAAGTTCTCTAATTTGTATGGTACTGAGTCATAAGTAATCATGTGGTTGAACTACTGTATTTCAAAATCATATCAACAAGTAAAACTTGCAAACAAGAAAATGTATATAGACATGGCAGATGCCGTGGTTGTGGCTATGTTCGCCGAGCTGGGAAGTTGATTTGCAAATGTTTTGTCCCCTATCTAGGTGACATCTTCAGTGCTTTGGAGCCTCCCGTGAAGTGGTGTGGTACTGTGACTTCTGGGATTTATTTGGTTCTGCTTCTGCTGCTTCCAGTTGCCAGCTCTGGCTTTTGTTGTAGTGGCCAGTATATTGGGTCTTGGTCTAAGTGTTTGTTGATGGAGTCCGTGAATAAGTGCCATGTCTTTTGAAATTCTCCGACTGTCCTCTGATCGTTGTGTCGTCCCAGTCGAATTTGTGGTCTTTGTCATCTGTGTGTATAGCTACTAGGGACAGCTTGTCGTGGTATTTAGTGGCTAGTTGGTGTTCATGGATGCAAATTGCTAGTTATCTGCCTGTTTGTCCTCTCTAGTGTTTTGTGCAATCTTAGCATAGAAACTTGTAAATTACGTTTGTCTTGCACATGATGGGTATAGGGTCTTTTGTTCTGGTGAGTTGTTGTCTGAGCGTGGCTGTCCGTTTATGGGCTGTCATGAATCCCTGTGGTCAGAGAAGTCTGGCTGTCACAACCAGATGTCCTTAGCAACCATGATGGGTATAGGGTCTTTTGTTCTGGTGAGCGTGGCTGTCCGTTTATGGGCTGTCATGAATCCCTGTGGTCAGAGAAGTCTGGCTGTCACAACCAGATGTCCTTAGCAACTATACACACAGATGAAATAGAGCACAAATTCAACTGGGATTACACAACGATCATAGGACAAGCTAAACAGAAGATAGCCAGAAAATTTTTGAAAAGCATGGCACTATTCCATGGACTCCATCAACAAATACATAGACCTGGACCCAATATACCAGCCATTACAATGAACAACTGGAACCGACAACCAGAAAGAAACCAAATAAATCACAGTATACATAGTCACACAGCACTTGCCAGAAGGCTCCAAACTGAACAGGTTACCTAGACAGGGGAAGAAACATCTGCAAATCAACTTCCCAGCTCGGCAAACACACCCACAATCATGGTAACCGGCACCTGAACTACAAATCTGTATGCAAACCTTGAAGACATGGCAAGAGTTTTGTTTTGGATCTCAGGCAGACAGAGCTAAACATCTTTCTATCATTACTGTTATACAAACAGACAACGCCTATAGATAAACTGAAAGCATTGGATGAGATAGGTTTAAGGTGAGAGGTTTAAGGTGAGAGGGGAAAGATTTAAAAAGGGACCCAAGGGGCAACATTTTCCAAACAGGGGATGGTGCGTATACGGAATTAGCTGCCAGGAAAGTTGTAGATGCAGGTACAGTTACAACATTTAAAAAAACATTTGAACAGGTATATGAATAGGAAAGGTTTATAGGGATATGGGCCTAACACAGGCAAATGGGACTAGTTTAGTTTGGGAAACCTGGTGAGCATTGATAAGTTGGACTGAAGGATCTGTTTCTGTGCTGTAGGACTCTATGACATACAATCACAAAACAGAGAGCTGCTCTATGTCAATGATGTTGCATTATCGCTCTATTCCATGGAATATCTTCAGTGAAAGATGGACAGACTCTCACACCTGGAAAGAGTTTTGTATGACCATCAGCACAAGGAAGACAAATATCACAGTTCAGGATATTCCCAATTAGTACTGGAAGTTGTTAAGTTTCACACATGTAAACTCCACAGTCACCAGCAGTTATTTGATGTTGAAATCAAAAATGCACACAAAGCAATTGAGTCAGAATCATCGAATATTTTTAAGGCTGGGCTAGATAGTTTCTTGATTAACAAGGGATTCAAGCAGTGTTAAGGGGTAGGCAGGAACTTGGAGTCGGCCACAAATCAATATCAGCCATGATCTTACTGAATGGTCTGCAGGATTGAGGGTCAAATGGCCTCCTCTTGCTCCTTGTTTGTGATGTCTCAGTCTAGTTAAAATGAATGAAAATCCAACCCTCAAAACTGCACATAATAAAATGGAAAGCTCAGCAAAGGAGAAATGAACTTGTGAAATACTGGCTGCTCTCTGAACCATGTAGACATTGAGTATCTACAGATCAGATCTGGGATCAAAAGTAGACCTTCACTCCTTTGATCCAACCATAAAACTTTCTTTACATTGTTAAGCACTATTGATTTCTTGTAGTTAACAGGTCTAATAGAATGTGTGTAGAGAGATACAAAGTTAACATTTCAAGTCCATTAAGACTCTTCTTCACTTCCGAGACAGAAGTATCTTGACACCTGGTTCTAGTCCAACAAGTTTATTTAAAATCACAAGCTTTTGGAGCACTGCTCCTTTGTCAGGTGAAGTGAGAGAAACACACAGGCACAGAATATATAGATGGAATATATATTCTGCCTATATATTCTGTGTACTTCCCCCCCACTTCACCTAAGGAAGGAGCTGTGTTTCAAAAGCTTGTCATTTTAAATAAACCGGTGGACTAGAACCAGGTGTCGTGAAACTTCTGACTTTGTCCACCCCAGTCCAACACAGGCATTTCCACACCATCACTTCTTAAGAGTCATACCAGACTTGAAAATGTTAGCTCGGTGTCTCTCCACATATGCTGTCAAACTTGTTGGGTTACTCCAGCATTATATTTTTGTTTCAGATTTCCAACATCCTCAATATTTTGCCTTTATTGAAGTAACAGGATTTCAATTTAATTGGGAGTTGGAAGAAATGATTTTATTTCAGAATCATCAAACTAATCTCTAGACTGCAATATCAGGATAAAAAAGAAGAGGGTGTTTGCCAGTACAAATATTATTTGAGCTATTTTTCTTCCTCTTGTGTTTTTAACTAAAAAAGAAAAAAAAAAGAAGATATGTACCTTGATTGGAGATGTAGAGAAGTGAACCTTTCTATGTAAGTTTGGCTCCTCTTCCTCAGAAAGTCCGGATATTTCCTCATAATCATCATCAAGGATATAGTTGGTGTCTTCAAACAAATACTCATCCTCACACTTGCTTTCGTTTTCTTCTGGTAACGATTCTTCAGTATCCTTATCATCCACAAATGCAGCATTCTCTATTCCACAAACCTCTGACCCAACAAATAACTTCCCACTAACCCTGTCCTCCTCTTCAATGTTCTCAATATCCTCATCTTCTTCTTCTCCGACACTGTCATCTGATTTGTTCAGTATCTCTTCAAATATTTGGCCTTCATGTTCTTTGCTCACAGAAGTTTCATGTGACTGTCCTATGTCATGGCTAATACTCGGAGCAAATGGTTCGACTGATTTCTCTAGCTCCCTCTCAATAAAAACATTATCCAATTCAATTTCACTTCCTGAAGATTCGTTCTGAATTTCCACCAACTCTGCCCGAACTACTCCTATTTTATTTGCGCCCGTATCTGAAACATGGCGATCCAAATTGCTGTTAAAGACGCTGCTGCTCACAGGAACAGTTTTACGGGAGGACGACGATTCAGAGAAACCAAAGGATTTTTTTTTACGTTGACCTGGTTCCCAGTAATCACTTTCACAAGTCCTTAAATTATTGCTATAGTTCGGTATTTCTGCTTCTTTCTGATCTTTACTTTTCGGTCCACCTATTGAAATCGAACGAGATGATTCATCATCATCTCCTGCAGGGGACGTGCTTTTACTATTCACTGTGTTGCTGGGCGGCATTTGGTGCCCTCCAGAAATCTGATAGTCAGTGGCAGAGGTCTTTGTTTTGGTGTCTTTGTTTGTTTCATCGCTGTCACTATCCGCTAGAAAGCTTTCTAATCGTCTCGAAATTGGGCCAGCGTTTAGAGATGAGCGAGGATGATTTTGTTTTAAATCGCTAGTGGTTTTCAGATTACTTCGATCTTTCAAATCGCTGTTGGAAACAGAGGGATTTGAGTCGCTCTTAACTTTTCTGCCTTCACTTTCTGAAGACGAAGAGCCGCTCTTTCTACTCTCGGACGAAACTTTGTTATCGTTTTTGAGAGGGGTTTTATCAAATACTTTTTCCTCAATTTGACGCTCAAAGAGTCTTCTGGTTTCTGAGAATTTTTCAGCCATGCTAGTTTTGTCCAAATCCCCATCTTCACTATTCGTTTTATCGGAACTGGATGTCTTTTGATATGTCTTATGGGCACTGTTATAGACAACTCCACTTGATTGTTTTTGCGGAGAAACTGGATGCAAATCAGGCTTGCTGCCTTCGTTGATTTCATCGGGTGTGTTGCCCATTTGCAGCAGCATACTTTTTATTTTATGTACACGATTACCGAAATGCCTTCCTCTCATCTCTTCCCTGTGCCCAGTCTCTCGACTTGTTTTCTGGGCACCCATTTTAGAAACGGTTTCCTGTTTGCTTCCATCAAAAGTGCACCTCAAAGCCTGAAAATCCGTCTTGTACGCATTCCTGTGGGGCGAAGCGCTCCTGAACGTTCTCTCACCTTTACCTTCAGCTTTCATCATGTTAGATCAAATGTCCGACTGTTATGTTGGAAATCGATGGCAAAGTCTGCGCGCACGTTCCCAGGAGGTTACCATCGGCTCCTTCGCCACTAAACAAAAGCGTTCAAAAAAACAACTTCTGGACGAGAAGCCGCCGGAGTCACGCCGGTTACTTTGGCAGCTCGAAACTCTCCATCTGCAGCAAGAGTTGAGAAGGGGAAGAAAGTCGGCAAGGAATTACAACTAAAGACGGAGAAGTTTAGGGCAGGGCGGCCCGAATCCATGTAGACATTCCGCAACTCCCCGGCGCCTTGTCCCGACAGGAGACAGCGCCTCCCTCCGAGTCCAGGCCAGCCCAGCCCAGCCCAACGACGAGACTGAGCCCCAACCGCCAACAACTCCCCCTCCCCCTCCAAACCCAACACCCGGGGGAAGAGGGGCTGGTTCACCCGGGTCACGGCCCGGACCTGGGTTGCCCCTAGAGTTTACTTTGTCCAAGAGCTACCCCCCCACTTCAGAAAAGAAGGAAAAGTACCTTCACACAACTTCTAAAGGAAAACAGAAGTCTACTACCTCCCCTCAAGTCCACGGGTATCAGTGCCGGGGAGGGAGGAGGTCACTCGGCACTTTCCGTGCCAGCGCCGTAACAGCCGGCCACCGCCATTACCGCTCCCGCCTCCTCCTCCACCACCAGCTCTCGAGGCCGCCGGGCCGCGCGCGCCAGCAACGGCCGCGCGCCCGATCGAAGGAGCTCCTCCAGTCTCGCGGGGGGGCATTGAGCTCCTCCAGTCTCGCGGGGGGCATTGAGCTCCTCCAGTCTCCCGGGGGGGCATGGCATTGTGCCCCTCCAGTCTCGCAGGGGGGGGACATTGTGCCCCTCCAGTCTCGCAGGGGGGGCATTGTGCCCCTCCAGTCTCGCAGGGGGGGGGGGCATTGTGCCCCTCCAGTCACGCGGGGGGGGGGGGGGAGGTGACAGGGGAACACGGAGCTCCCGATCGGTTTGCAAATTAACATATTGAAAAGAAATAACAACACATAAAAATACCCGCTCTCAAATTTATGAAGACGAAACTGCTCTTTTTCTCTGATTTCACCTGCTAAGTTTGGTCGTTATTTGGTCAATAAAGACCTACGCCCCCACCTTCGCTATCAAGTTTATTACCAGTTACCCTCCCCCAAAGTTTTGATTCGAAATAATTCCATGTTTACATAGATAGTAGTTTGGTTGGTCGTCGATTTTCAATTTTTGCACCCAAACTAAAACTTACTTATGATGTGACGAGGAACATTTGTTTTTCTAATTTTGTGGGCCACACGTCGCTCCATTTCTTCCGTATTGAGTTACCTATAAATACAGTCGGTGCCAGAGAAGTAACCTGTAACGAGCGCAAATTGAATTGTAAGGGTTTCCCACAGGGTCGGAGCATCGATGCTCGAAGGCTCCAATGGGTTTATTGTAGAGTATCAGTTTGCGAGGCTCCCGCCGTTTGGCCCTCAAAAAAAACAGCAAGTCGGGGAAGGGTTATGAACAAACTGTTTGTTTTGCATTTTTCTTCAATGTCCTTTAATTCCGTGTGAAGGGCGGGAGGCTAAGCTAACGCATGCTCAAAAAAAAACGATGACAATAACATCTTTTCACCCTGTCATGTAATTGCTTTAAGGTATATTGAACAGGCATTTCACACGAGAGATGATAATTTAATGAACTTGTATTCAATACCGCATTTCTCTCTCAACAATTTCCTCGGATTTGCAGTCCTCCTCTTGAGTAATGATAGGAACCAAAACCTGCTCTGGATTTAATTCGGAAGGTTTGCTTGGATATATTGGTAACATTTGTGCAAAATAGTTTAGAAAGCTATTTGCTTACCGTAAAGGTTGTCATGCAGAAAGATTGGGTGATGAAATTCCTGTACTATCAACAAAACAGTCATCGTTAACAATAACGAGGTAGATCATACGCAGATATAATCTGTGAAATTTCAGTGGATATTTTAAAATTTTTGAGAGGGTTAGATTGGATCTGATTCAATAGATCTGACATTGGGTTTTTTTATCGCACCTCCCTTGTGTGCGGCTGACCTAATTGTACAGGCGAGCAAACATTTAAGGCAGAGAATTCTGGCACCACTCAGTGGGTCAGGCAGTATCTGTGAAGAGGAACTAGGGGTGTGGACCTTAGACCTCAAAGGCCTGCTAAATAAAGTTGCACTTTTAATGTACACAAATCAGCAATGAATGCAGGACAATTATCAGAAATACAAACAATAGACCAAATATAATTTAAAGTGATTCTAACTGGGTCGCTACAGATTTAACCAAAAATGAAAATCCACTATGAGTTTTTTGTGTTCTGTTCAGTGGAGAGAACTTTAAATGGACAGTTTTTACTCTAATTATAATTGTTTTGGGATCAGATGAAGCTGAGTGCTAAAACAGCTTTATGTAATAAACCAATAAATGTGCCTTAATTTCAGTTACTGATTTAATTTTAAAATGTAAAGTTATTAGTAACTTAAGATATCTACAGCAATTAATAAGAGACTAGCACAGTGCCACTTTTGAGTCACTGCTTAGGGATTTATTTTCACAAATGTTGAGAAAATCCAATTTTATGCAATCCACATTGGGCTTTGCCTAGCATGAAGTTAATGACAATGTACTGTCAAGCTTCTGCGCTTTTCAGACAATTACCAAGTTTCTGTAAAATTGCCAAAAAGCCCAAACTCCCATTCTTAATGGAGTTATCTCTGTAAGATTGTTGATTTTGAACAGATAATACAAACCATGCATTGCTGACTGAAAGTTAATTTCAGAGTAACCACCCTGAGACACTGCATCCATCAGCCTTCATTATAACAAAAATAGGACAAATTGTTGAAGTGGAAGTGAAACATCAACAAAACCGAAGTGTGTCATGGTGGCTAAGTACTGCACTGCTGCCTCACAGCACTAGGGATTTGGGTTTAATTCTAGCCTCTGGTTGTGTGGAGTTCGCATGCTCTCCCATGACTGCATGAGTTCCCTTTGGGTACCCTGGTTTCCTCCCACAGTCCATAGATGTGCAAGTTAGTTGGAGTGGCCATACTAAATTCCCCATTGTGTCAAAGGATGTGCAGGCTAGGTGGGTTAGCCATGGGAAATGCAGAGTTACAGGGATGGGGAAGGGGGGAGGGGAGACAGTCAGTTTGAACAGTGTGTGCAAAACAATATTTTCAGAAAAGTGTGCGATTTAAGGTTATTAATAGATAATCTACCTGGGGAGCTAATTGCTGAAGCATTTACAAATTTAAATTTCATGACACATACAAAGAGAGGCCAGAGACTATGAGCAGTTCAATTCAGAAGAACAAAAGATCCATAACACTAGAAGTGCAGCTTTAGTATTGACAATCTCCAAGATATCAGAGTTGAAAGAAATCTTAAGATGTTCTGGCAGTTCAAGTTATAAGGAAAATGCCTTGGGCTTTTCTTCGAATTCAGTAAGAAAAGTCAGTGAGTTGGCCCAAGTCTGACTCTCTTGGAGAGACAGAGAGAATCACATTAGGTAAATATGCAGAAAATCACTGAAAGGAAACACTTGCAACATTTTCAGTTTAGTAAGACATTCTAAAGTGAAGGCAGGAATAATACTTCACTGGAATTCGGTGTCTGTTAAGGATATTACTGGGAGAAACTGTTGACTTTTTCTTCTTACGGAAGCACATAAGCAGGTTCTTGTGAATATGTTCAATGACTGACTGCTATGGTAACCAAAATGCAAAGATTCACAAACAGATCTGACTTATCCTAAGTTACACTCAACTGGGATCACAACATCTACAAGCACATGATTACAGTACTGCATTAGATAATGAATGTGTATTCTACTTCACATTTCTGAAAATGCAATTAGTAATTTAATCAAAATCTATTTTAAAAAGATACAATATATTCTCAATTGTGATGTTCTTCCTTTAATCTGTTTTTGAATAAATACTGTAGGTTAGCTGTCATTTTCAAAATGTCATTTACTTTCTGAATTATTAATCCCATTAAAGATCACAGAATTGCAGCATTTAGCTACTTAGTCTCATTGATTCACATGTTTAGTCAGTGTACTAAGTAATCTGAAATACAGTTTATACAGTATAGGTTAGCCCAAAAAGTTCTTGACTGTACATGTAAACTTTGTTTAGACATTTGTATTTGGGAAAGGTTCTGTTCAGAATCACCATTCTGTAAAACTGAAGTGGCTTAATATTGGTCATAGGTACACATTCTCAGGTGTTGCTGGTGCACTAAGTGTAGCACACAATATAGAAATATGCTACATATTTTCATGTTTAATTTTAACTAATACTACATTCAATGAACAATTGAATAAATTAGAAATGCCAGTAGGCTAGGCACCCCTTAAACCTCTTCTGCAACTAGTAACCCTGCATTTCCCATGGCTAACCCACCTAGCCTGCACATCCTTTGACACAATGGGCAATTTAGTATGGCCACTCTAACTAACTTGCACATCTATGGACTGTGGGAGGAAACCAGAGTACCCAGAGGGAACTCATGCAGTCATGGGAGAGCATGTGAACTCCACACAGCCAGAGGCTAGAATTAAATTGACCCACCTTTGTTTGGGGTTCCTTGAAACTCTCACCTAAAATAAAATGTTGCTCCAGAATTAAATTGCAATTGACCCAGCACCCATAGCCTTTTGTGGGAGAGAGTTCTAAATTTCCATTATCCCTATGTAAAAGCACTTGTTGATTTCAATCCTAAATGACATGCTCTAATTTTAATATTGTGTCCTCTTTCTGGGTTTTCTCACTCAAGGAAAGTTTCTTCATGTCAATCCTATTGAATCCTTCAATAATTGTATATTTTTTCTTTTTAGCCACACTTCAAACTTCAAAAGAAGTTGGACTGAAAAATTTTCAGAGCTGTGACATTGGACATACTTAAGCCAAGTATATACAGAAACATGTAATTAAAAGACAGAGACAGATGAGGAGAAGTAACAGAGACAGAGGCAGGGCTATATATATATATACATATATATAAACAAGATACAGAAACACGGACTGATACAAAGTTAGGATTTGACAGAGAATGATATATGTGCAGGGTGCAAGGTCAGAGATTAGCATATGCAGAATCCAAGTATAGATGCACAAGCTACCATATATAATGTCTTATGTGAAGTCAAAGTACAGTCAGATTGATGTAAAATTGTAGCACAGTTGTTAGCTTGTACGAGCAGAAACTGGTGTTCACAGTGAGTGTAAAATCAGACTTTGAAGTGTACAATGAGGTATACTTTAACTCCTTAACCCTTATAGCTGAATCTGCACAGTACCACTTCAAAGGCCACTATATCTTCCTATCATTATTGCTTTGTTTATAGACATGGTAAGTATATTTCAAGATTCATAGTCAAGTAAGAAAGACTTTCAAAAGTGTTCCAAAGACAAAAAATCAATCATTGTTGAATTGGTTGAACCTGAATCACACAGTTTTGGGTTCAAGTCCGACTCCCGGGCTTGAGCACAAAATTCAATACTGAGACTTCAGTGAAATGCTGAGGGAGCATTGAACGTTTGGAGGGCTGTCTTTCAGATGATACATTAAACCAAGGCCCCATCCTCTACTCTGGTAGATGCAAAGTATCTTAAAGCACTATTATGAAGAACAGCAGAGGAGCTATCTATGGTATTTTGGCCAATATTTGTCCCTGAATCAACATCATCAGAAAAAAAAAGACCTGATCATTAACACACTGAGAGAGTCTGCAGTGTACAAGTTAGCTGCCACATTTCCTAGATTGTAACAGTGACAGTAATGAGATTGTACTTAGGTTGCAGAGAGAGGCAAGTCTGCCCTCATGCTGGTGAACAACTCATTTTATTAACTATTTACACTATATGGAGAAAGTGAGGACTGCAGATGCTGGAGATCAGAGCTGAAAAATGTGTTGCTGGAAAAGCGCAGCAAGTCAAGCAGCATCCAAGGAGCTGGAGAATCGATGTTTCGTGCATAAGCCCTTCTTCAGGCTTATGCCCGAAATGTTGATTCTCCGGCTCCTTGGATGCTGCCTGACCTACTGCGCTTTTCCAGCAACACATTTTTCAGCTATTTACACTATATATAAGAATGCGTAGTAGAGTGCTTGGTCCTGCTTATACCATTGATAATATGTACCACTCATTACTATAATAGCACTTATCCATTATTCTACACTTCTCCCAAAGTCTTTCAGATTCTTATTGCCTAGAAATAGGCACTTCATATCTTTAAAGCACTGTCATTTGATCACTAGTATTCTTTTAGCAGATTTTGTTCTCGTCCCATCTTGGAGAAGAATGGAACATCATTGATTTACTTTCTGTGAATAGAAGGCAGAACCTTGAGTAGGGCATGGTGTAATCTGATATAACCTGTGGCACATGGAGCATACACATTACAATGACCTGAAGATGATAGTCAAGAAGAGCTCAACAAAGGGTGAAATTGGGAGACAAACCTCAGTACCTGGTGGAAGAGAAGACAAAAAGGGGAAAGGGAGGTGACTGGTTCTTCATACTCTTCTCTGTGCCTCAGAGAAAATTCAACATTGCTTTGGGAATTGGAGTATCTGCATCTCCTCCACTGTGCTTCCTAGGAATGATCATGGAGGAATAACTGAATTACTTCTCCTCTGGAAACAAGGAAGAACGATGGTCAGAAAAAAGGGAAGATGCTCTGTCAGACCAGTCTCTGGACATGGGGTGGTCATATCCATTGCTGGTTGGCGGGGGGAGGCTAGCTTGTCCGCATTCAGGAGCTTGACTGCATTCTCGGGAGGAGGAATCTCTCTGAATAACAGATAGAGGTTCCTCCATGCCTATACATTGGCCAGATCATCAGGTATGCATCCGCTGGGATGGACATGACCAAGGTTGAGATGGATTGGCTGATCTATAGGCAATGTTAGGATTGCTGCACACCACTGAATCTGAGGCTGGACCTTGAAAGATAATGAATCTGTGTAAGTGTAGTGTAAGAGACTAAGGAAGATCCTAGTGATTTGCTTCCTCTGGAATTCCAACTGAAAATGTGTAGAAGATGGACCTCAGCAGGTGTATGATCTGAGTAGGACACTTGTGCAGCTGTAGATGTAGGTAAAATCATTGAGGATGTAAAAGTATCAATATGAAGCATGTCAACAGGGTTTTGAGGTATAGGCTCACTTGGTGCCGAAGGCAATCTTGGAAAATTAGAATAAAAGACCTCATTAAAGAATGTCAAAGAATCAACAAGGCAATGTAGGATCATCTCAACACAAAGAAACTCTAGTGGACTGACCTGCTGATATGCTTGGGAATGAAGAAGTCTCCAAGGTGCCTTTGACTTTCATTACTTGCTATATCTTGTAGTTGGATATTCAAGTTCTGATGTGTCTCTACATCGGTAGTATTATTGACAACATATATTATTCAATAGCTTAATGAACTTACCAATATGCCACAGTCATTCCACTTCAGAAAATACTCAATTGGCTGTAAAATACTTTGCACTGCTGATTGGACATGAAAGATATTCTATAAATATAAATTATTTTCACAAGTCTCTTATTTAACTCATTAATTGAAAATAAGTAGTAAATGCAAAACATGCACCTATATAGCCCCACTAGCAAATAAACAACTATCAAAATTCACTTCCCAGTGGTGAAAGGAAAAAGGAAGATGATTTTTGAGGAGGTGACAATGTTGTTGAGGGTAGCACGCTTAATATCATCTATGTGGATTTTAGCAAGTCTTCAGATGAGGTTCCTCATGGCAGACTGATCCGATAACTAAAAAAACTCACGACATCGAAGGGAGGATAGTTAGATCCCAAATTTGTTCAGTGCAGATAGCAAAGGATAATGTTCAGCAAGGTTGTTTCTAGAGGGACTAAATATGGCAGACTCAATCCTTTGCTGCTTATTAATTATAGCAGTAATTATGACTTAAATGAAAGAGGTGAGGCTATGATTATACAAAGTTTGCTCATATGGTTGATATTGAGGAATAAAGCTGTATAACAGCTGGAAGCTATCAATGTCTGGTCAGTGGATAGAAAAGAGACAATCAGAACTCAATCCAGAGAAGTGCAAGGCTTGAGTAATATGCAAATAGTAAGATTTAATATATAGTAGATGGTAGGATTCTGAAGTGTATTGAAGAACAATGGAGTGCACATTTGTAGACATATGGGGCAGTTCTCTTTATTGGTCAAAGTATACAGCATAATGGCAAGGAGGTAATGCTAGATGCTAAAGAACACCAACTAAACCACTGCTTAGAATAATATATATTTCTGGTCACTGCATTACACAAGTTTTGTGATCACGTGAGACAGAATGCCAAAAAGATTTAAAAGGATAGTACCAAGAATGAAGAATTTTAGCTGTGAGAAAAGATAGGAAAGACTTGACTTGTTTTCTATAAAATTGTGGAACCTTAATTACGGTT
>NC_057716.1:48273760-48277981 GCF_004010195.1 Chiloscyllium plagiosum | reverse complement strand
TCCCTTCAGAATCTCAATCTTTTCCTTTCCTATGTTGTTGGTTCCAATGTGGACAATGACCTCTTGCTGGCCCCTCTCCCCCTTGAGAACATTCTGCACCCTCTCTGAGACATCCTTGATCTTGGCACCAGGGAAGCAACACACCATTCTGCTTTTTCGCTGCTGGCCACAGAAACATTTGTCTGTACCTCGGACTAGAGAATCCCCTAACACGATTGATCTCTTGGAACCTGACGAACCTCTCATTGCATTAGAGCCAGTCTCAATACCAGAAACTTGGCTGTTCATGCTACATTCCCCTGTGAATCAATCACCCCGTACATTTTCCAAAACAGCATACTTGCTTGAAATGGGGATAGCCACAAAAGACTCCTGCACTAGCTACCTACCTCTCTTGCTTTTCCTAGAGTTAATCCAACTGTGTGACTGTATCTGCAAATTTTCCCCCTTCCTATAACTGCCATCCATCCATTCTGTTGCTGTTGCAAATTCCTCATTGCCTCTAACTGTCTCTACAAATGATCCATTCACTCTGACAGGATTTTCAACCAACAGCATTTACTGCAGATATAATCCACAGTAACCCTTAAACTCTCTTAAACTTGACAAGAAGCGCATATCACTCTACTAAAGGCCAGTTTTACTCCTTCACAATCTACAGTCCCAGAAAATAACACTGTCTTATTCCTCTACTAAACACTGTCCCAGGTTAAATTAATAGTTATGGCTTAAATTTTAAGTTTAATCAAGAGACATAGCTCAAAAAACATAATCCAGGAAGAACCCAAACACTTAAAACTATTCACTTAACTGTTTCTGTGCTGTGTACTTTACCCAAACAGTTCCTTCAAGATCAGTTATGAATTTCACTGTTTGTTCATTTTCCCAGACACACTCTGATGTCCAGCGACACATGAATTCAAACAGCAAAGGCAGCAACTGTGTAGGTTCACTGTGGTGTCAGTTTCTCTCTCTCTCTCTCCTGCACTGACCTCACCATGTGCTTCCTTTGTCTGTTCTTCTTCCTTTTAAAACTGCTGTTGTTTTGACTTTTTTTCCCAAAGTTCCAAAACAATGCAACAACATATAAAATAGTAATTGCTGTTCCTGTTCCTGTCCTCCAGCTTGGATTACCCAGAATCCCTTTACCGTAGTGTAAGAAGTTAGTGATCGTCCCAAACCAGGCTGTCAGGATTAAACCCTGAAGAGGATGCTTGAAGCCAAATGTGTTTAAACGCAGGTGTATGATAGCTTTAGGAAAAAGTTATTATTGTTTCCATTTGTAGAGTTAAAATCACACTTATCTTTAACCAATCAAGAAGTAAGAAAAATAAGTTTTTCCTCCGGTGTGAGTATTGTACAAAAAAATACTTCTGGTACTACCCAAGGGGAAGTTGTTTCTAATTTTGAACTTATAAAGGATTGATGAATTTTGGGATTAGTGGGATTATTCATGTGCTGTGTTTCTTTTTAAAAAATGAATTTGTTATATAAGTAAATAGATTGATTTACTCTATCTTATCTTCATTTCTTTTGTTTGATAGACTTATTTTTAAAAGAAGATTCTACAGCTTTGCTGTTCTTATGTTTTAGTGAGGGACTACCTTTCCAGAATCTTTCCAGATGAGTTTCAGTCTGGAATCTGACCTGTCCAGTAATAACTTCAGCTGATATCATAACATCACGCAGCAGTTAACAACATGTACAAGATACTGATATAACAACAAAATTGCAAGTTGTGCATGGTTCTGACATGGCCAGTATATGCCAAAAATTCTTTGCAAATGGTTGTGAGGTGTAGTTCATACTAATTGGTAGACAGGCCATATTCCAAAATTACTTCCCATATGATGTGATGATCGTCCTGACTCATGGGAAATAGTTATTAGCTCTACTTTCTCTACCTACACACGCCACATACAGGCAGGAAAGCATTTACCAAAGACAAATTGTGAGAACAAATTTGGAGGGCATTAAGACATCTCATAAGACTGGGCAGAAAACAGTTCTGGTGACTTGGGTTGTCACAAAAGAATGGACATTGGGAATGGCGACATCCAGGAAACCTTGTAGGGCCTGATAGGAAAACTAAATAATTCATAGGAATCAGACTATATTAGCACATTCTTCACAAGTAATGCGACTGAATTACAAATTTTAAAATGCAGAGAATATGGGAGAATGTGGTAATGATGAGCTGCCTTATGCCTCGCAGAGCCATATATTCTGTGAATTAGGGCCAGGGGAGCAGGATCTGACAGTTCAGGGAGTAGGTGACCTCCTTCCAAAAGCCTCCTTGCCACACAGTTTGAAGACACATTGTTATGATAGATGTGAGGGCTCAGGAGTTCCTTAAATAATATTGTTATCTCTCTGACATTGCTCACAGATTATTTGCCCAAGTATCCGACATGGAGACTACCATGGCTGGAGTCCTTGTGGCCTTGGTATGGAGACAACACAGAATGCAACAAATATTATTTGTTCATCAGCAAGCCCAGCACGAACAGCAAATCCCAATGGCTACTGCAACGCCTCCAAAGGGAGAAGCAGTCAATGAAAATCCACCAAGGTGGTGCATTTGCAGGCCTCACCATCATTTTGTTCAACAGCCTGAAGCAGAGGGCACTTACCAATGAAGGATGTCCTGGGCCATCATCATTGAACTGTGTCATCTGCAGGAGCAATGATCAGAACAACTGGCTGGCAATCCCATCCTGATGGCTGTCAAGGTCACAGGTGTCCTGATATTTTATGACAATGGCTTGCTTTAAGGAGTACCAGGGGACTAATGCGGCATCTCTCAATCCTTGACCTATAAGTGCACCCTGTATGTCACTGATGTCATTTTCTCCAGGCACACAGCTCTTCATTTTCTTTCCTTGGACAAGAAGAGGTCAAGCAGCCAGGATGGTGGGACTGTCCATCATTGCTGGCTTTCCCCAGGTGTGTGGTAATGTTGACTGCATCCTCAATGTTGCAGGAGCTTTTCACAGTAATACACCTTTAGGAATTGTTACCTGATGTCACAAATGCACTGGACATTACAAGAGTGAATACAGGAACATGGCTTGCTTTTGCCAGCAGCTCAGAGTCCCTCATGTGTGTAGTCAATGGCAATGTAGTCTTAGACTTGAGATAACCCAGTAATGGCTCTTTGTCCATGGTGAATAGCACAAACCAATGTGTTTTCCTGAGAATGGTTACCATGAACTTACAAATGGGTACCTTGTGGGTGTCTGATTGGGAGAAACTGCACAAATTTCCAGTTGAGGATTGAAAGGAACAGCTGGTGAGAATGGTTAATCCACTGTGATCTTCAGCAACGCAGGCATAGCATGTCCTCCCAAGCTGTGCAATGGCAGAACATCTTGTGAGGCATAGCATATATAGTTACCATTGTCCCTGGACTTGCAAAGATCCCACCATTATTGGTGCTCAGTCATGAGCAGGCAGCACTTATCCCTTTGTTAGATCCTCTTGCAGTATACTGCTTGATGGTTCTGGGTCTCCTGTGAGACACTGCATGTATCTCTACAACTGGAGCCCGCTGAGTCTCAGGTCTGTGCTGCTTGACTTTCCTTTGCATTTTCCTCTTCCTTAGGTACCACAAAGGCAATACAACTGTTGGATAAGCAAGTCAATATGCATTGTGGTAAGGATATGTGAACAAATTGCAGGGAAATTATGTTTGGTTTGCTTTTGAGAACTTGCACGAGTTAACCTAACCTTTGGATGCTTATCAAGCTGTTCCTGTCTTAAGCAAAAACCACTTGCCCTGTAGTCATTTTAATGTGGTGAGGCCCCTCCTGCATGATCAAAAACATAGAACATTATAGTGCAGAACAGGCTTTTCGGCCTTTGATGTTGCGCCGACCTATGAAGTATTCTGAGCTCGTCCCCCTAAACTATCACAAAATCATCCATAGAACAAAGAACAAAGAAAATTTACAGCCCAGGAACAGGCCCTTCGGCCCTCCAAGCCTGAGCCAATCAAAATATATTGTCTAAACCTGTCAGTCAATTCCTAAGCATTTGTATCCCTCTGCTCCCCACCTACTCATGCATCTGTCCAGACGCATCTTAAATGAATCTACCATGCCTACCTCTACCACCTCTGCTGACAACGCATTCCAAACGCCCACCACCCTCTGTGTGAAGTACTTGCCACGTGTATCCCCCTTAAACTTTCCACCTCTCACCTTGAAAGCATGACCTCTC
>NC_057716.1:48251388-48273712 GCF_004010195.1 Chiloscyllium plagiosum | reverse complement strand
CATGACTTGCCAGCTCTTATACTCAATACCCTGTCCAATGAAGGCAAGCATACTATATGCCTTCTTGACCACTCTATTCACCTGTGCAGCAACCTTCAGGGTACAATGAACCTGCACTCCCAGATCTCTCTGCCCATCAACTTTTCCCAAGGCTCTTCCGTTCATTGCATAATTCGCTCTAGAGTTAGACTTGCCTAAATGCATCACCTCACGTTTGTCTGGATTGAAAGCCATCTGCCACTTTTCCACCCAACTCTCCAGTCTATCTATATCCTTCTGTATTTTCTGACAGTCCCTTATGCTTTCTGCTGATCACTGACTATATTCTCTTCCTCATTCATTGGTGTGCAAGGAATGTGTAACCTTGAGTGTTATAGAGCATTCTGTGCATGTGGCACATTAGTTACTTTAATACTTGATTGCCTACACACAGCCCTACAATCTTGGAATCAAAAACACGTATAATGGCTTCACCCCATATCCTTCTGATTCAGAAAACCAGGACAGCGAAGACTCCTCCACAGCTTCATATAGACCAATCATCCCCTCATTCCTAACCCAACCATGTTGATGAGTGTAAGTTGACCTTCAGCAATGTACAGTATTATGTGATCTGGGTGGGATGTGGGTGTAATGAGAGCCAAGAGCATGTTAATCTTAAACTACAGTGAATGCTTCACTTCAGTGTAAATTCCTTAACCGAGTGTTCATGCAAGTTTTTATCTGGTTTCTGTTTTCATTCACTCATTTTTGGGTATTTGAGCCGTGCAGGAACAAATGTAAACAAAGGTAGACTTCCGCCATTTCTACTGTATATTCTCAGTAAGGCACTCTTCTTTGTGCGGAACACAATAACAGTTCATGTACTTTATCTTCCAATTCCCTCACTCTCAATCCTCATCCTCTAACCTATGCTTCTTACCCCCATCACTGCTTTCTTTTTCCTCAGGCATTCCTTCTCCGAAGGTTCAATCTCTCCCAGTCACCATAGTCCTTGAATTTCCCCTGAGCCCACACCCTTGCAGCTCCCCATGCCCAGCCTTAAACCTATGCCATCCCATATCCCTCTCCAGCACATTTTGTGAGCCCACTGTCAAACTGTTGTCCCTGCCTTCACTGTCAATGTTGCCCCTATTACAATGACTCTCTGCTTCACAATGCCAACTTCTATTCCCCAGGATTCTGCTGGTGGCCAATATAGCCACTCTCTTTACATTTAATTCCCTCCATACCTTCCAAGCTTCCCATCTTTATCTGAAACTTTTCTGGTAAACCCCTTTTGCGTTGAGCCCCTTTTGTGTTTGACCTTTCATGTCAGCCCCAGTCAGGTTTGTTGCCTCCATATCTGACTCTCTTTGGTAGGCTGATTGGCTCAGCAGGCTGCATCCCATTGCACAGTAATTGGTAGACAATTACAAGACCAATAATTAACTAAGTTTTCATGAACACAGTGGCCCAGTCGGTTTGCATTACCTTACACAATAATGGTTTAAGCAAAGAGGCACTGAGAAAAAAACATAGTTTTGAAATAAAAAAAGAAAATGCAGGAGTAACTAGGCAAGTATGGCAACATCCATGGAGGGAGAAACAGTTAATGTTGAGTCCAATATGAATCTTTTCAGAAGCAAAGAAGTTACTGAAGAAGTGTGAATTCATAGGAGCTTCCAAGAAGAAATCTACAGGACCAAGTTTATGCCTTTGTATCTGGGCAGGTTTGAGTCGTACCTTTTCCTAATTTTTGATTAATATTGTGACACACTCTGAAAAGCGCATGAATTCTTGAGCTGCATTACTACGAAGCTCAGCACAAAAAGTTAATGATTTCATCAAAGTACAGACAAATTCTCCAATTTACCTGTCAGATCAAATTAGGTTAAGAGAAAACACTGCCAATTTTCCCATCCTTAACAAGAACTGCTGATTATTACAAATAAATAAGTTCGAGCCGTAGTTAAACAAAACTGCGAACTCGCAACATATACCTCCATTTGTTGAAATCCTAACCTTTTTAAAATGCAAAACCGCACTAAGAGACTGAATGAAGTGTATATTTTCTGAAGACATCTTTGGAGAAGAATTTGTTTGAGTGACAACTAGGCAGTAATTTGCATGGATTTCTTTGAAACAGGCCAGACAATTTTCTATTCTCTTACAAAATAACCCTACAGTCTGCAACAGGTTGCTCACCTTATGAGTTAATGTTTAAACATGCTCCTTGGCAAGTTTCAGTTTGTTTATGCCTGATGTCAGTGCCAAAAGTAAGAAAAAAACAAGACAAGGTGAAGATGTATCTTGACACTCAAGTCTTGAAACTTATAAGTTCAATGCTGATCAAATGATTATGGTGACAAACAATATTGCGATGATGAGGAGACTGTGTGATTGGAGTTTTTGTAAAGAGATAAGTTGTATTTACATATCTGCTGAAGATTGGAACAAAGGTCTGTCAGTGTTGCATAGATAATTGTTTTAAAGGGACAAAGAGAGTGTATAATACACCTTCCATATCTAAATTCTTCCTACAAACCAAAGTTAAAGCCAGGAAGAAAGGAAGCTACAAATAATTTTATTTTTCTTTCGATAATACAAAATCCAGCAGGAGGGAAAATCAATTGATGTCTTTGTTGAGACAAATAATTGAATGCCACACTACTAAATGGAGTTGGTAGTCAAAGTTCAGGGTTATAGAGTCAGATATTGCAAGAACACAGTCACTTGAGTGGAAATGGAAGAAGATATCCAGATAAAAGGTGAAAGAGGTCAGAAAGGTTAACTGAAAGTATGTTGGAAGATAGAGAAAAAATTGTTTTTTGCAGCACTTCTGGTCAAATGCAATACCTGAGTGAAAAACCCACTGCCAGTCCTGTATGGGTGCCCAAATTAAATCCCCAGTCAGATCCTGGAGGCATATTTTAAGAATGACCTTACTGGATTTGGGGAAGTAACTTTGCTGTTTGCTAAGGAGCAGTGATAATAATTCAAATTTGCTTCAGGGGCTCAATTCAGTCAAATAACTTGTCATTTTAATTGAATAGCAGTACAGTTTTCAATAAGTGGGTTAGGTAAAAATTTTCCCAAGTGTCCACTCATGCTCCAAGTTGTGCTATGAAAATGGGCACCCTACCCCATACATTTTACTGTTTTTCTCTCTGAAATTCTTGATTGCTGCATACCGATATTCTCCATTATTGGCAAAATCAGATCAGGGACAAGAATCTGTTGCTGCTCAATTTGAGCTACCATTGAGCTGATACCTATTAAGTGGCAGATTGGTATTTGCAGTAAACGTTTGATTCTCTGAATAAATAATAGCTTTGTTCCTTCTGTATTTTTTGCAGAGTGCTGTTGATCTTTTACAGTTAGTGATGGAAACGATGTTTAGTACTTCAAAAGGTGGTGTGGGGAAAGAACCACAAGTTCCTTTGGCGGCTGCTTAAGTTATTTACCTGACCCTTCCCTGAGCCACTAAGAAGTGTTAACAAGCTAACCAGTTGCAATATATCCCTTTTGTTCCCTTTACATCATCCTACCTAGACTAAAAAGTGAAGAACCATGATCTGACATTCCTGATGTAGGGCTTATGTAGAGCTCCTCGGATGCTGCCTGACCTGCTGTGCTTTTCCAGCATCACACTCTCGACTCTGACTCTCCATCATCTGCAGTCCTCACTTTCTCTAAGTACCATAATCTGACAAATACCTCCCTGTTATTTCTGCACTATCAATTCTCACATATGCACTTGCCTGCCCATTCTACACTGATGCTTGACATTTCAGCACCACCCACAGCAGATTGCGTGGGTAACCAGAATTCTTCCTTGGATGCTGCTGTCAATATGGTCATATTCCTGCAGCACAAATTTATTTATGATGGTAAGTACATTAAAATAAACCAGAACAGCAGAGACCTGTAAAGTATTGTTTCATGCTGGCATAATAAATTACAACTCTCAATTATTAAAACACACTTGCCATAACAAAATAAGCTTCAATAAACAGTTTTAAAATTGCAGACAAATCCACTAATAGCACTGTTTTTTTTCACAGTAGGGAGCTAGTTGGCTCAGTTGGCTAGACAACTCATATGTGGCTCAGAATTACAACAACTTTGCAGATTTAATTCCAAGTGAGGTTGACCTGCCTGCTCATTCTACCCATGAAAGTGGAAGGCAGTCACAAACAAGCCACTACTCACGAAAACTCAGAATGAAGCATTAGCAGACAATAAGCCAAGGAATTGCCTTCTGATAGAGGATACACATCATGACAAAGTATCTTTCACTGCTCTCATCCCCTTAATGGTTAGTGCCTTGAAAGGTCCAGGCTCTCTCTCTAGCTCAGAAACTTCATGTAAAGTGCTTGTGAATTCTTACCTAAGTTAGCTCCTGGATAATACCAGGGGCCAAACATTCTCTAAATATATGGAGGTAGTCTTTTATTCATGTTCTTATTAAAGTAACACTACAGTCTAATTAATGTACACAATGGAGCAATTTTTATGATAAAACTTCACAAGGATCATGAATTCTGTTTTCCTCTTTTACTCCCCTAGAACTATTACCCTTTATTAAAATCTGAACTTTAAAAAAAAAGGTATGTTCTCTGGATTTTGAAATTAATTATTCAAATAAAATCATATTGACTTCAAATTTAAATTCAGAACCAAAATTGGCTTAATTTGCATTTTGCTGCTAGTTGAAATATTAATTTCACAATGTAAAATTAATTTAATTTTTAAGAATGCTAATTTAAAATACTGTAAACCTGGTAAAAGCTTTAGAAGATCTATGTAATCATACTAGTATGTATTTATATGTGTACATTTACTACTTGTGGATGTGGTTTTGAGAAATTTACCTTTTCCCTTTCCATATAAATGTGACCTACATTTAGAATAGAATATCAGGAATTTTTGTAAGCTGGTGCCTTTTCCAATGCATAAATACATCGAAGAGATTCTGCCTTATCTTGTATAATTTTTCAACAGTAAACTATGAAAAGATTCTGCATTATACACTCTAACCCATTTTCACTTTCCAATTGTATTTCCTACTTCATAAACTTGTTGAGCACTTGATAGACATTTTAATGAAGTAAAATAAATTATTTGCTATTCAATCATTACATTAAAATGATTTGTTTTATTTTTGTGAAATTAAATTTATGTAACAATATAATTAGAGTATTTCGAAAACCTTTGTAAAAACTTGTTTAAACAGTAATAAAATAGCAATATATTTAGTACATTTTTTTTTATTATTGTGTTGTCCTTTTCTATTTATTTCTATCCAATACATGTGGCGGTGGGTTTATATATTACTGCTTGTGCCTAAGCTGATTTTCTGGACTGTTCTTTCACAAGTGATCTCAATAGAAGCATAATTCAGATTTTTGAAGGAATCATTGATGCATAAAGACAATTTTAAACGTGGGTGGAAAATTGCAAATTTACTTTGTGCAGTCATATTAAACAACTGATCCAGAGTGGACTATTGTCACACATTGCAGCTGTCTATTTCACTTCTGCCACAAGCTTGCAGCTTAAGGAGATTGGTACTGTAGCATGCAATGTATGCTCTTCCTAAAGGAGAGTTCTTCGCTCATTGGTTGCTGATGCTTCAGCCTCGTTTCTTGGAAGCTTTTCCATAGGATCTCTACAGTGTGGAAACAGTTATTCGGCCTGAGTTCACACTGACCATCTGAAGGACGTCCCACCCAGACCCATCCCCCTAACCTATCCCTGTAAACTGCATTTCCTGTGGCTAATGGACCGAGCCTACACTTCCCTGAACACTTTGGGTAACTTAGCATGACCAATCCACCTAACTTGCTCATCTTTGGACTGTTTGACTTTTCTTAATGGTCATTTGACATTACTTGCCATTCTGAGAAACAGGGCAAGGATGTAAGTCCCAGGTCTATTTTAGCCAGACCAGAGATGAAACCCATGCAGTTGGTGTTATGATGACAGTAGCCACACAGCCAAATGAACTGTCACCTCATACTCTGCATAAGTACAATATTGATTCCAGTTGTAAAAGTAAAATGCTGCAAATGCTGGAAATTTGAAATAAAGATAGTAAATGCTCGAAATCCTCAAAGGTTCTGGCAACATCTGTGAAAGAGAAACAGGATTAATGCTTTAGGTCAATGTTTTATTTTTCAGCATTCCCAGTCTTGATAATAAATACCTCCTCATGTTGCCTGGCTTGCTGTGTTCTTCCAGCCTCCTGCTTGTCGACCTTGATAATAAAAATGTTTGGAAATGTGACAATATAAGCAAATATAATCAGGGATGAGAAAAGGACATTCAGCTCACCATAGCTTACCATTGAATACTGAAATGGAAATTGCTGAAAAACCTCAGCAGGTTTGGCAGCATCTGTGGAGAGAAAGTAATGTTAATATTTCTGGTCCAGTGACCTTGTTTTTGTTTCTGATTTCTAGCATCTGCAATTCTTTGGTTATGTTTGTTTATTCTTACCTTTGAATATATCATTGAGGATAGAGAGCTAATGCCCTGATGAATTGACCATAAGATGTTAAGTCTTAGGGGACAAGGTTTTACTATCTATTCATAGTATTTGAAAATTCTTCTATTGCCAGTGTTCATTGCCCATGCCAAATTGCTCTTGAGAAAGTGGTAGTGAACAAACTTCTCAAACTATAGACAACCCTGTTGCCTAAGTATATCCAGAGTGCTGCTAGGGAGGCAGATCAGCAGTTTAACCCAGTGACAATGACATATTTCTAGTGATATTCCCACGTACCTGCTACTGTTGTTCTTCTAGGTAGTAGAGATCATGGGTAAGGAAGCTGCTGTTCAAGGAGACTTGGTGAATTGCTGCAGTGAATTTTGTAAGTAGGACACTATTATTACTGCATACGAATGATGGAAAGTGTGGATGTTTAAGGTGGAGTAGATGATGTGCTGATCTAATAGGCTACAGTGTTCTGGATGATGTCAGCTCCTTGAATATTATTGGAATTTTACTCATCCAGGCAAGTGGTACCCATGTAGCATGTGGTTGACTTGCTGTGCATCTCTGATTATGCTCAGAATTGCCATTTCTCTAAGGTGTAAAGAATCAAAACACATGCCACAGATATTATCTGAATTTCCATCCATTTAAATTAAGATATGAAATATTCAGTAGCTTCAATACCAATTTGTGACATTGCCTGACCAATTGCCCCGTATGCACTCCATCTGATCTATTGTTTCACACCCAAATTCAAAAGAGTAAAATATGCCTTTATTTTCTGTTATGTATTAATACCAGTTCATAGGGGAATCATTTAGCTGCATTAGTTTGGCAGTAAGACACTTTATTGACTAGCTTAATAAATTTCACGTGTGTCCATTGCAAGTGCATGTTTTTCAGTTTATTACTGAACCTGATGTTTTCAATGGGCTCATACATAACTAAATTATCATAGAATTCTAAACTGTGTTTACTCAAGTAATAGTTGATCTCATGTAAAAGTTGACACCCCATTTTTGGCCAGAAAATCTGGTATTTTTCCATATATCCCGTGATATATTTTTCCATATATCCCAGTTCTTCACACAAAACAGATCAACATTTATAAGTAAGTGTGCCAGTCGTACTAGTTGAAACTTTATTGCTGGAACAGCACAGCAGGTCAGGCAGCATCCAGGGAACAGGAGATTCGACGTTTCGGGCACAGGCCCTTCTTCCTGAAGAAGGGCCTGTGCCCGAAATGTCGAATCTCCTGTTCCCTGGATGCTGCCTGACCTGCTGTGCTGTTCCAGCAATAAAGTTTCAACTTTGATCTCCAGCATCTGCAGACCTCACTTTCTCCTGCCAGTCGTACTACTCTGCTCCAGGTCTTCCAGTCTGCCAGCTGTCATACTCCACTCCGGATTTTCAGAATGACTGTAATTCAGTGTGTTTTTTCTATTCGTTTAGAGATCAGTTGGGATTCTGCTAATGATATGGTATGAATTTTGATGGGCATGAATTTCAACCACTTAAAAATAGTATCCATGTAATAATCGACCCAAAAAATTTAAACTTAAAAAAAGTGAAAAAAAATTGACTATTACTGTAGTACATATGATACCCCCCCTTAGTTTCTCATTGTTTGACATGATAGACCTTGATTTTCATTCAGGGTTTAAATAAAAAATTCCATTATTTCAATCTTCCTCTTGTTTTATTTTTAACCACTATAATTTCTGATTACACACTAAACATGGTTTCACCCAGATACATAATGACTGTCGTGAATTAAGATTGAAGGTATATACATTATTTCTATCTAGTTATTGTTATTCATTCAGCAACAAACTTTTGTAATTTTGCACATGAGCAATTAAGGAAATATACCAATAAAGAAACATTCCCCCACTCAAAGCCACTATCTGTATAATGGAAAATCATGATATAAAAATTTAATTCAGCATCAAAAAGTATTGGAGAAGATTGATGATGGCAGAGCAGTGGACGTGATCTATATGGACTTCAGTAAGGTGTTCAACAAAGTTCCTCATGGTAGAATGGTAAGCAAGATTAGCTCACACGGAATAGAGGGCGAACTAGCAATTTTGAATACAGAACTGGCTCGAAGGTAGAAGACGGGGGTGGTGGTGGAGGGCTGCTTTTCAAACTGGAGCTGTGATCAGCAGTGTGTTACAAGGATTGGTGCTGAGTCCACCGCTTTTTGTCATTTATATATATGAGTGGAGTCGCAGGCAGATAGAATAGTGAAGAAGGCGTTGTGTATGCTTTCCTTTATTGGTCATAGTATTGAGTACAGGAGTTGGTAGGTCATGTTGCAGCTGTACAGGACATTGGTTAGGCCACTGTTGGAATATTGTGTGCAATTCTGGTCTCCTTCATATCGGAAAGATGTTGTGAAACTTGAAAGGGTTCAGAAAAGATTTACAAGGGTGTTGCCAGGGTTGGAGAATTTGAACTATAGTGAGAGGCTGAACAGGCTGGGGCTGTTTTCCCTGGAACTTCGGAGGCTGTGGGATGACCTTATAGAGGTCTACAAAATTATGAGGGGCATGGATAGGGTAAATAGACAAAGTCTTTTCCCTGGAGTTAGGGAGTCCAGAACTAGAGGGCATAGGTTTAGGGTGAGAGGGGAAAGATATAAAAGTGACCTAAGGGGCAACTTTTTCATGCAGAGGGTGGTACGTGTATGGAATGAGCTGCCAGAGGAAGTGGTGGAGGCTGGTACAATTGCAACATTTAAGAGGCATTTGGATGGGTATATGAATAGGAAGGGTTTGGAGGGATATGGGCCGGGTGCTGGCAGGTGGGACTAGATTGGGTTGGGATATCTGGTCGGCATGGACGGGTTGGACCCAAGGGTCTGTTTCCATGCTGTACATCTCTATGAATCTATTTGGATGTGAATTTAGGAGGTATGGTTAGATTAGATTACTTATAGTGTGGAAACAGGCCCTTCGGCCCAACAAGTCCACACTGACTCTCCAAAGAGCAACCTACCCAGACCCATTCCCCTACACCTAACACTTCAAGAAATTTAGCATGGCCAATTCACATTACCTGTACATTTTCAGACTGTGGGAGGAAACCGGAGCACCTGGAGGAAACCCACAAAGACACAGGGAGAATGTGCAAACTTCACACAGACATTTGCCTGAGGCGGGAATTGAACCCATGTCTCTGTCACTGTGAGGCAGCAGTGTTAACCACTGTGCCACTGCGCCGCCCACTAGTTTGTTTGCAAATAACACCAAAATTGGAGGTGTAGTGGACAGCGGATAAGGTTACCTCAAAGTACAATGGGATCTTGATCACATGGACCAATGGGCTGAGGGGTGGCAGATGGAGTTTAATTTAGATCAATGTGAGCTGCTACATTTTGAAAAGGCAAATCCTGGCAGGACTTCTACACTTAATGGTAAGATCCTGGGGAGTGTTGCTGAACAAAGAGACCTTGGAGTGCAAGTTCATAGTTCTTTGCAAGTGGAGTCGCATGTAGATAGGATAGTGAAGAAGGTGTTTTGCATGCTTTATTGGTCAATGCATTGAGTTTAGGAGTTGGGAGGTCATGTTGTGACTGTACAGGACATTGGTCAGGCCACGTTTGGAATACTGTATGCAATTCTTGTCTCCCTCTTTATGAAGGATGATGTGAAATTTTGAAGGGTTCAGAAAAGATTCTCGAGGATATTGCCAGGGTTGGAGGGTTTCAGCTGTAGGAAGAGGCTGAATAGACTGGGCTATTTTCCCTGGAGCATTGTAGGCTGAGGGGTGACCCTATAGAAGATTATATAATCATGAGGGGCATGGAAAGGGTGAAAAGCTAAGGTCTTTTCCCCAAGATAGGGGAGTTAAAACTTGAGGGCAAAAGTTTAAGGTAAGAGGGGAAAAATTTAAAAGGGACCTAAGGGGCAACGTTTTCACACAGAAGGTGGTGCATGTATGGAATGAGCCGCCAGAGGAAGTGGTGGAGGCTGGTACAATTAGAACATTTAACAGGCATTTGGGTGAGTATATGAATAGGAAATGTTTAGAGTGATATGGGCCAAATGCTGGCAAATGGGACTAGATCTATTTAGGGTATCTGGTCGGCATAAATGAGTCGGACCAAAGGGTCTGTTTCCGCGCTATATATCTCTATGACTCTAAAAGGCTACCAGTGTTACTTTCACTAACAACCAATTTAAGATTATCATTTGAGCTCACAATGCAAACTCACTTATCCCTGCCAAAAGCTATATATATTCATACAGAAGGACCTGTCCTCTGTGGGAGGAAGGAGCATGTCCAGGCATACACCCATTTTGATTTAAAAAAATGCTTCAGGGACAATTGTTCCTTGATGCAATCTCCATGGAAATGCCAATCAGAATTAACTTCCCAGTTGATCAGCGCCCTGTTCTCATGCAGTATAAAATTGTCACACCTTTTGACATTTTCCAATTTTACATTCAACATCATGGCTTTTTTTCAGCCACACTAAAGTTCTGCACTATTTCTAAAGTGAAATATAGGAGCAACAATCCCTGTCTCTGGATGTCTGGGAATAAAAAAGAAAAGGGAGGCTTTTAACAGATACAAAGGGAGTCAATCAACGAAGACTCTAGTGGGATATAGAAAGTACGGGGGGAATCTAAAGAAAGCAATTATGAGATCAAAGAGAGTGCATGAGAAAATGTCAGCAGTTAAAATTAGGGAGAATCCCAAGACATTCTTTGAATATATCATGGCAAAGAAGATAACTGAGGAAAGAGCATGACCCATTAGGACAAACGATGCATGGAGGTGGATACATTGGTCGGTCTTTAAACATGTACTTCACATTTGTCATCACTTTGGAGAAAGATGGTGTAGGTACAGAATTTGGGAAGTTGAAATGTGAGATTGTTGAGCAGTTTGACATAAGGAGTCAGGAGATACTGGATGTTTAGGGCTTCAAAGTGAATAAATCCCCAGGGCTGGATGAGTTGTTTACCGGGCTACAGTGGGAGACAAGGGAGGAAATTACAAGGGCCCCTGACTCAAATTTTTAATTTCTCTCTGGCCACAAGGGAACTATCAGAGGGCTGGAAGGCAGCTAATGTAGTTCCACTTTTCAGGAAGGGTGGTAGAGATAAACCACAGACCTGTGAGTCTCATATCAGTGATAGGGAAAGTATTGGAGCAAGTTCTGAAGGAGGGAATCAATCTTCATTTGGAGAAGCATGGTTTAATCAGGAATAGAGAGCATAGCCTTTTCAGAGGGAGGTGATCTAAAGATTTGATTGAATCTTTTGCAGCGGTGACCAGGTGTGTAGAAACAGGTAGTGCAGTTGATGTAATTTATGTGGATTTCAGCAAAACCTTTTACAAGGTCCCACATGGAAGACTGATAAAGAAGGTAAAAGCACATAGGATCCAGGTAACCTTGAGGTTCAATGCACAATTGGCTTAGTGATAGGAGACAGAAAGTGGTGATAGAAGGTTGTTTGTGCGACTAGGGGCTGGTAACCAGTGGCGTAGCACAAGGATCAGTACTAGGTCCGTTATTGTTTGTGCTATACATAAATGATATAGAATATAATATGAAGGGAGTGATATGTGAATTTGTGAATGACATGAAGATTGGACAGGTGGTTGACATCAAGGAAGAAGGTCCTGGTCACAGAAGGATATAGATGGATCAGTCAAATGGCAGATGGGGCCTTTAACTCAGATAGTGTGAAATGATGAACTTTGGAAGAAGTAATAAGACTTAAGGGAGTACTTAATGAATGGTAGGACACTTGAAAGCTATGAGGAACAAAAGGATCTTGGGGTGCCTGTCCACAGATCCCTGAAGGCAACAGGACAAGTCAATATGGTAGTTAAGAAGGCATCACAGAACACTCACCTTTATCAGTTGGGACATAGAATATAAGAGCTGGGAGGTTATGTTGGAGCTGTACCAAAACTTTAGTTAGGCCACAGCTGGAGTACAGTGTGCAATTCTGGTCACTGCACTATAGGAAGAATGTGATTGCACTGGAGCGGGTACACAGGATATTGACCAGAATGTTGCCAGGGATGGAGCATGTCAGCTATGAAGAGAGGCTGGATAAGTTTGGGTTGTTTTCTCTTGAGCAGAGAAGGCTGGAAGTGCATCTGATTGGGTTGTGTAAGATTATGACGGGCATGGACAGGGTGATAGAAAGCAGCTGTTCCCCTTAGTTGAAACTAAGGAGAACAATAACAAGTCAACAATAAGTGGACATATTCTAAGATGAAAGGCAGGAGGTTTAGAGAGGATGAGGATTGTTTTTCACTCAGAGGATGCTAGGAATCTGGAATGGGCTGCCTGGGAGGGAAGTTGAGTTGGGAAATCCTACACTTTTAAAAAAGTACTTGAAAAAGCATTTGAAATATCATTTCATTTAAAGCTGTGGACCTAGTGCAGGTAAGTGGGACTAGTGTAGTGTTGGGTTTTTTTATTCGGTGCACCTCAATTGGATGATGCACCTCTTCCGTGGTTTATGATTTTATGATACCAAGGAACGACTTAAATATTTAGGCTCCTTATTGTGGTGCAATGGTAGTGTCCACACCCCTAGACCAGGAACCCTAGGTTCAAGTCCCAATTGCTCCGGAGGTGTTTAATAACATCTCTGAACAGGTCAATTAGGAAAATAGTTTAAATGCTAATTGTTGCAAATCACTCTGGTTATAACATATACTAATGTATAAAAACAGCTATCTGTAAAAAGGTACTCAAATTTATAAACAATTTCATTCACCAATACAAAGTTACAATAAATAAATGACAACCACAAAATGAGTTGATTTTATCAAAAATAAGCCAGTGTTAAAAATGACTGCACATCTGTAACTTTAAATTATCATAATTTGTTTTTAATGATTCTTTTTCCATCATGTTACTTCTGTCACACTATTAGTTTTCCTTACTTCTGATCAAGTCCTTTACAACCTGTCTCTAAGATAATTTACATTGTTGCCTCCTTACAGTGAGGTCTGTGTTGAAAAAGTAATCGCATATTTTTATATAAAAATATCCATTAACTATGAAAAAGCTTTGTGTTTTGAATGTTAATTATTCTCATAACCAACTTAAGATAATCAGTTAGGCTCATAATGTGATTCATTCATTCTTGTCATCTATTTAGAAGCGTGTTCATAGTCTAACTGGCACGATGATGATGATCACCCACTTTTACAGAGTTCAGGCAATTAGTCTTTTTAAAATCTACATGCAATTTTTTTTCTAATATATGATTTATTTTCCAACAAAGACACTGCCAGATCTCAGTTTCATTGTTCCTGTTTACACAATTCCTTGTTTATCCACAATAACCTCTCAACAACTAACATCCCCCAACCTTTAGTGGTTCACACTAATTACTATTAACTTTCTTTCTTTCTTTCAGGCAAATACAACTGAAACACAGAGTGCAGGTTATCAGCAGAGTGAGAAGGTACAGATTGAGTGAAAGGGGAGGTCAGTGAAGGGGCAATGTGGGATCTTCTTTCACCATTCAGTATTCAGTTCTTACTTTGATGCAGCAGAAGTATCTGCAGAGCTGAGTTAATGATAAGCTATTCCACCTTCAATAAATGTCACGTTAAGGTATGGGAAGGCAGCTTGGTCAAAAGGAATGTACATCCAGAAGCATGTGAGAAGTCATGGCCACACCATGTATCTGGGACAAGTACATATGCAATCACCAGTTGCACAAGTTTGTCCTCAGGTGTTTACAAATGCCGGAGTCACTATGCTGCATCTCTGAGGCTGAGAACAATGTCAGAGATGCCCAAGGAAGTTGATGTCTTCACAGGTGCCTCCTCTCCAGTTTGTTTTGGTAGCCTGGGATAAGAGATTCCTATGAGTCAATGGGAATATTGCATTTTGCAGGGAGGCTTTGAGGGTAACCTTGAGGTGTTTTCTCTGCTTGTTATTAAAAAGTTCATCATCTGTAATTTCAAGATCACTGCCTATCCCATATATCAGCGAACACAGAACAAGGAGAATTGAGCAACTGAATACAGAGCTGAAGAACTATTGTTGGAGGGCATCAGGTTTCTGAAACATTGGGACCAGTTTTCAGGCAAGTGGAGCTGTACTTGTACATGAATGGGCTGCAAACAGACCAGAACTAATATCCTCACAGCAGGAGTCATTACTACTGTTGGGGAGGGTTTAAATTAGATTGGCAAGGGAATAAGAACCTGAGGGGAGCTCAGATTGGAGGAAAGCAAGACTGGTTATAGGAAGTAGAAACATAATAAGCAGAATTAGAATACTGACAAAGCAAAGGCATGTGCCAAGTAGGATCAGAATACAAAATCATGTTAAAAGTAGAGAATTAAAGGTTCTTTATTTGAATAGATGCATCATTGGAACATACTAACAAATGAATTAAGAACAGGAGAAGACCACTTGGATCCCTGAACCTATCCCACTATTCAGTAAGATCATGGTTAATCTGATTGTTCCACATTTAAGGCCTCCCCAGTTGATTTTTCACCTCTATGTTTACCTCTGCCTTAAAAAGATTCAAAGACTCTGCTACCAATATCTTTTGAGAAGGAAAATTCCAAAGATTCTTAATCCTTTGTGAGAACAAACGTCTCCTAATCTCTGTCTTGAATAAGTAATCCCTTAATTTTAAACATTAATCACTAACTTTAGAAAGGAACCTTCCTTTCAATATACAACTTGTCAAGACCTCTCAAGATCTTCTATGTTTTACCCATGGGAGACTGGTGAGCAAGGTTAGATCTCATGGAACACAGGGAGAACTAGCCATTTGGATATAGAACTGGCTCAAAGGTAGAAGTCAGAGGGTGGTGGTGGAGGATTGTTTTTCAGACTGGCGGCCTGTGACCAGTGGAGTGCCACAAAAATCAGTGCTAGGTACACTACTTTTCATCATTTATATAAGGATTTGGATATGAGCTTAAGAGATATAGTTAGTAAGTTTGCTGATGACACCAAAATTGGAGGTGTAGTGCACAGCGAAGAAGGTTACCTCAGATTACAACAGGATCTGGACCAGATGGGCCAATGGGCTGAGAGTGGCAGATGGACTTTAATTTAGATAAATGTGAGGTGCTGCATTTTAGGAAAGCAAATCTTAGCAGGACTTATACATTTAATGGTAAGGTCCTAGGGAGGGTTGCTGAACAAAGGGACCTTGGAGTGCAGATCCATAGGTCCTTGAAAATGGAGTCGCAGGTAGACAGGATGGTGAAGAAGGCATTTGGTATGCTTTCCTTTATTGGTCAGAGTATTGAGTACAGGTGTTGGGAGGTCATGTTGCAGCTGTACAGGACATTGGTTAGACCACTGGTGGAATATTGCGTGCAGTTCTGGTCTCCTTCCTATTGGAAAGATGTTGTGAAACTTGAAAGGGTTCAGAAAAGATTTACAAGGATGTTGCCAGGGTTGGAGGATTTGAGCTATAGGGAGAGGTTGAATAAGCTAGGGCTGTTTTCCCTGGAGTGTCGGAGGCTGAGGGGTGACCTTATTGATGTTTAAAAAATCATGAGGGGCATGGATAGGATAAATAGACAAAGTCTTTTCCCTGGGGTTGGGGAGGCTAGAACTAGAGGGCATAAGTTTAGGGTGAGAGGGAAAAGATATAAAAGAGACCTAAGGGGCAACTTTTTCACGCAGAGGGTGGTACGTGTATGGAATGAGCTGCCAGAGGATGTGGTGGAAGCTGGTACAATTGCAACATTTAAAAGATATCTGGATGGGTATATGAATAAGAAGGGTTTGGAGGGATATAGGCCGGGTGCTGGCAGGTGGGATTAGATTGGGTTGGGATATCTGGTCGGCATGGACTAGTTGGACCGAAAGGTTTGTTTCCGCGCTGTACATCTTTATGACTCTATGACTCTAAGTGACCTCTCTCTCCTCTGAACTCCAATGGGTACAAGCTTGGCCTGTCTAACATTTTCTCATCAGGTAATCTGCATATTCTGAAGATCCAATAGCCACTCAAGGATTCCAGGAGATTTAAGTTGGTATGGCCATAGGAAAATAATCATTGGGACAGGTTTTACTATTGGAATGGAATTTAGGAAACTCCTGAAAATGAAGGGAAGCACCAGTAGGTGGTCACTTGAAGGTACTACTCAGCAGAATAGGCAGATTTGGAGACTTTGGAAGCAACTGTGAATTATTTTCTATAAGAACTGCAATTACATGATGAATCCAATATGTGATAACCACATAATGGATATTGCTCTCTGTGGTTTCAAGTATGGGGGCCCAGATCTTCCAAGATCAGGGTCAGCAACACGTTTCCATTTAGAGATGTTCTCCATATGAAGCTCTGGGCCTGAAGCATTCTCAGCTCTAGCAGTTTAGCATAGTCCAGGAATCGGCGCAGTCAGGAGCAAAGTGGCTTGGCATTGAAATCAGACCCTTTTCATGACAATTCCTGCCATACCTTAAATTGTAATGATCCCAAAACCATTTGTACAGCTACCAATGAAGGTAGGTTTGTATGGTAAGTGAGGGAGAGACTAGGGTCCCAAATAGGTGGAGACTCAAGTGCCAGGTGGGTGAAGGAGAAAGGTGCCAGGCATGGGTGTAGCATGGGGGAGAAAGTGAGGACTGCAGATGCTGGATATCAGAGTTGAAGAGTGTGATGCTGGAAAAGCTCAGCCGGTCAGGCAGCATCTAAGGAGCAAGAAAATAGATGTTTTGGGCATAAGCTGTTCATCAGGGTGTAGCATGCCAGATAGGTTGGGATAGCAGGTGGATGAGGGGTTGAAGTGCATTGTGAGTTCATGTAGGATGTGACGTACGTTGGTGTGTGCTTAAGGTGAGTCAGAAAAGTGGGTGTGTTTGGTTTGTGGGAGCGCTGTCAGGGCAGATCCGGGTGGGAGTTGGAGTCAGAAGGGTCAGGACTGGGGCAGGGTGTGTGATGGGTCCAGGACATGGTTTTGGGGATGGATGGAAGTATTCAGGGGTCAGGTAGAGGGTGGTCAGAAACATTGAGGATGTGCAGTTTGGAGGAATCAAGTATTGGGCCAGGTCAAGTGGGGGGCAAATCAGGAGCGATGGAGTCTTGGGGGCGTCAGGGGTCAGAATGGATCTGTGCATAGACTTACAGTTACAGAATTGTGTTGAATGTCTGAAGTGGAATCAAGGCAAATCATGGGTGGGATCAGTCAGTTTGTGAGGGGGAGGCTGGGAATCAGGTCTGCCAGGGATGGTCAAGGGCATGGAGGGAGTGACAGTTTCCATGGAGAATCTGACTATAACTGATTCAAAATGCCAGTCCACTAGAAATGTCAACTCTCATGAAATTTCAATTCACTTGGAGTCGGCTGCATTGGGACTTCTACAATGGTCCTGGCACACAACTCCTGTCTGCAGTATTGCAGGGAGGATCTGGGTCATGTTCTCTCAAAAGTAGGGCTTCATCAGTAATGCTTTGGTTTTCAATCATTTTCTATAGTAACAGATTTAAAACTGCAATCTTGTGTTACTTTCTCAGTCATTAGCTGAAAATACTTTTTTTTTGAAGTTAGCAATCTCTGAGGAGATCAGAATGGGTTGGGGGAAGTGGAAATTTTAAATTCTACTCTGAACCCCCTTGGATAATCAAAATTATTCCAAGAGGCTATTGTAGCCATGATTAATATCATACAGTATGTATCTTCTGTACAAAGTAATCTTCACCCCAACTCATAACAGATCCAACTCTCATGTGAAGGAATTCAGTGAGTCATCATTTAATACCTGAGCTGGCAGTCTGTTCTGCAGGTTTAACATTTTCCAAGACAAGACCTATCTCCTGGCACCTAACCTAGTTCCAGCCTTACATAACTTGTAATGTGAAATTGTTATCCCTGTCCTTGTTAACCTTTGAATTCAAATAGCTTTCCACTACTGAAGTATTCCTATAGAAATTATTGATAGTGAACAATTCTTTTTATCTTGTAATTCTCAGGATGTTGACATACTATTTTAAGGACTAGTCTAATCGATCCCAAGTTCCTCACCACCATTCAGTTTTAAGTAGCAAAGTTTACTTTGTTCATGTTTGTGCTCCATTTGCACTAGCGGAAATGTGTACTAATGTTATTAACCTGGTCCTTATCAGCCACTATTTTCTGACTGTGGTTAGAAGGAGATAGGGAAGCTTGACTGAACCCCTGAACCCCACTTCTTTAAGCATGCCTCACCTATATATTAGGGAATATGACAGACATTTACATTCATGCTTGGTCTTGTTTACTCAAGTTGCTGTGCACATTTTTATTTTGACAGTCTGAGTGACTAAGCACCACATTTTGTCCATTATAGCCTACTCAGGACAGCTGCCCTCTCAGGCAATGCCAGCTAGGTGAAGGGCCCATAGCAGAGCAGTTTCAGCAGTGTTAATGGGAATATTTGACCTGGGAAAAGAGGACACCATAGAGGATGATATCCTCACAACCTGCTAAACGGGATTGGGGGGGGGGGTGGTAGGAGGTGGGAGAGGAGAGGGTGGTGGTGGTGGTGAGCGCTTGCCAGGGCCAATCAGGCATGCTCCAGTGATGTTGGTGCCATTGTCTCAGAGGCATCATTGCTGCCAGACAGGCCCTCTGTGCAGCAAAGAACATCCAAATAGGGAGGCACTTATCAGGTATGAAGCTACAGGTAGATGGCCAGTGTTCCCTTGCTGGTCTCCCCACACAGCACACAATATCCACCTCTGTCATCACTGCTAAAATGTCAGTGTTGGCAAAAAGAGAATCTTTATTGCCCTCTTGTAGTGTGGTCAAAGTGTTAAACAGCAGGAACTATATAAAGGAGATGTTTACTCTACAGGCAGCAAGGTTAGACTAAGCTGTTTCCTGCCCAAAATGGCAATGACATCATCATTACATCATGCTATTGAACACAGATACACAACAGAATCAGTACCAACTAACACTTCTCCATGGCTAATTAGATGACATTGTGGCGGGAAGATAATAAGCATTCCACCTCACCATTTTGCAGCAATTCCTTCTTTCCTCAGTGGTTTGACTTTTAGGCTAAATATTGCCCAAGAAAGCAATTTGTTCTTCTCTGAATAGTGTGATTAGATATGTAATGTCTGCCTGCTAGGCCAGTTAGAGCAACAGTTTAACATTTCATTCCAAAGACTTCCTCAATATTCTGGGGTGTCAGTCTGGATTTTGTGCTATGTTTCTGGCAGGGACTTTAACCTACATCATTCTGACTCACAGGCAAGAGTGCAACTATTGAGTCATAATCAACACCTAAAAGAAATTATGGTCTCCCAGCAACTACACAAAAACATTCTTTCTTTCCTAATACTTAATGAGGCACAAATCTTTATTTGTCAGTTTCTTCTGCTTCACAGAGAATTAAAAGTAATTCATCTTGTTGCATACGAAATACCAAAAATCTTTAATGGATGTGCATGTAATACCATATTAAGGCAGTAATACAATCGGGGTTGAAGAGGTGTCTGCCCTGTTCTGTGATTTCTGATTATGTAGTTTTAATGTTTTTTGTCCAATCGTAAAAATGATATACTTACATATACTTACATTCTTAAAAATAATGGCTTCGTTATATCAACTGAGATGTTATCCATACTACCATTTTAATCAGACATCTGATCCAGATATTAACTGCACAAGGCGGGTGGACAAAGAGCAGAGCAAGAGAGATAAGAGACTCAACAGTAAGGGGTACAGATAGCCATTTCTGTGGCTACAGATGTGAATTCAAGATGGTGTGTTGACTCCCTGGGGCCAGAGTCAAGGACATCACTGAGTGGTTGCAGGGCATTCTGAAGTGAGAGGATGAACAGAGGGTGGTTGTGGCTCACACTGGTATCTACGACATAGGCAGAAAGAGGCATGAGGTTCTGCAACAAGAGTTTAGGGAACTAGAATTCAAAACCTCAAAAGTTACAAATTATGGATTTCTTTTGATGCTATGTGCTAGTGAGGATAGAGTAGATGAATGGGTGGCTGAACAACTGGAGAAGGAGGAGCACTTTTGATTCCTGAATTAATGAGTCCATTTCTGGGGAACGTTTCATCTGAATGAAAACAGGATCGAAACAATAGCCTTATGGAGTTGTTAGCGCGGATGAAATGATATCAGTCCGAGCCCAGAGTGCGGTTCAACAATCGGTAACGTTTATTACTGCAGTAACGCCGGCGGAGATCAGCCGAGGTCCGAATATCGGCTGCTCTGCTGTTCCCGCGCGCAGCTTCATATTATATACTTTTAGTTGTCAGGATGTGTGGGATTTGAGGATGAATGGGATGATAGTTCCCCATCATCACTGGAGTAGGTGCGAATAGGCTGTTTCCTGCCGTCCCAGGAGAGTTGCAGGGCACACACAATAATGGGTATGGGTGTGTTTCAGTCAGTCTCTTGATGCGTTTAGGAGATGGGTTTCCATATTTAATTAATTCCGGAGTTTTGGTCCATGAGTCATGGGTAATGTTGGTCTAGTGTGGATTCTATCTGTCCTCTGTCTCCTATCTCCCAGTCACGTGGGCAGACCGGCAGCTGCTGCGTTTTTGTGGGTTTAAAGCTGCGACTGCTGTTTAAAACACAAAAATGAATTCTTATCGTTTCCTGATGTAGGCATAGTCCCGTGGAAAATGTGGGGTGGCTCTGATGCCCGCTTGCAGTCCCCCCTTTCGGCAAGGGGTTGGACACGTCCACACCCCCGATGCCGATATTTTAAAAGTCGGTTCCTGGCCCGGTACATTCCGCCGGCCGTCATGCTGCAGTCATGGGGCCTTTGGATAGTCCCGGGAGAAGGTCATATTAATTCGAGCCCTGTGAGCTCACGTGCCTGATCGCCCGCCAGGAGTCGATGGCGTGGAGCATGCTCTTCCTGGCCTTCCGTTTTTTGTGCTGGCGGCATGAATGACATGCCACCAGGAGCCAGGCCAGAGCCAGCAGTAACTGTATGCCTACAATGGTGTGCGAGATGATTCGGATCCAGGGATGGATGTTTATGTTCAGGCCCCAATCCCACACCCTCTGCGCCCACCCCTGGGACTGCAGAGCTGTGTCTGTGTCCTCCTCTAAATCCTTTACATGCGACCGCAACTGGTGATACAATTTCACCGAGTGTCCTACCCGGGTCCTAAGCTCCCGTAAGACCTCAGCCAAATGTGGGATGGGGGCTTGTTCAGGCTCCTGATATTTCATGAGGGTGTCCCTGAATTTATCAGTAATTTGTATGGACTCGGGGTTCCGTCGTCGGACCACTGAGATGTGAGCTTGCCCAACCGTGACTGGGCACCTGGGGATGAAGCAGAACTCGTGCTGGGGAATCGGGCACTGCAATCCATTATACCAAAATGAGGTTTCAAGAGTGGAGACACAGTATCGTCCTCCCCCACCATATCCCGCCCTAGTGAAGTGGGGGCCCGTGGGTTCGATTTCAAGGGTGCAGCCCTGTGTCCAGTTGAACTCGCAGTCCGCTGTTTCACTCCTTCGTAAGGGGTGAGGGCAGATGGTAATTGCCCCCCGCTGCTTGCAGCCTGTAAGCGGCACCCCGTACACAGCGCCGTTTCGAGATATGGCTGTGTGGTGAGCTAATCGATATTTGAGGGAAGCATTTTCCCGTATGACTCCGATGTTCTCAATGTGAAACAGGGGAAATGGCCCAGACCCTGGGGTGACCACAGGCATCAGGAGGACAATCCCGACTCCTGTCGCCTCACAGTCGGGAATCACTGGGTATACTCTGGCCATACCCTTCAGAGTCCGGCTGTCGAGCGGCCCGGAGCGCCCCGCGAGTGAGGCCAGTTTGGGACTGTCGATCCAGTCGGGCAACTCCCCCCTTTGGACCTGGTCAAGATTATGCCGGATCTGGG
>NC_057716.1:48239981-48247503 GCF_004010195.1 Chiloscyllium plagiosum | reverse complement strand
GGGCTAGCACCCCTCTTTGTTCCCTTGGGGTGTTGGTGTGTATTGGTCTGTCCGTACCTGTCTGGTGAATGCCTGTCCTTTGTGTCAGGGTGGCTCCGTATCGATGGGTATGTGTGTGTTTCAGTCAGTCTCTTGATGTGATTAGGAGATGGGTTTCCATATTTAATTAATCCCGGAGTTTTGGTCCATGAGTCATGGGTAATGTTGGTCTAGTGTGGATTCTATCTGTCCTCTGTCTCCTATCTCCCAGTCACGTGGGCAGGCTGGCAGCTGCTGAGTTTTTGTGGGTTTAAAGCTGCGACTGCTGTTTAAAACACAAAAATGAATTCTTATTGTTTCCTGATGTAGGCATAGTCCCATGGCAAATGCGGGGCGGCTCTGATGCCCGCTTGCAGGGTGGTGGGGTGTGGTACTAGTGCTGTAGGTGAGGTTTACACTAATGTTGTGGGGGGGGGGGGGGAATACTGAATGGAGGTATAGTAGGGGGTGATATGCAAACAAATAAAGGAGAAAATGCATGTCAGACTCTAGAGTGAAGCATATATAGTCAAGTCAAGGCACAATGGAGCACAGCAAGGTTGGGTTGCATTTGTTTTAATACTGGGAGTTTTGCATGTAAGACAGATGAATTGAGGGTATTGATTAACACACAAGAATATGATATCATTGCTATCACAGAGATAAGTTGAAGGAGGGGCAGGACATTCAGAACAATATTCCAGGGTTTAGAAACTTCATGCAAAACAGGGAATGGTGCAAAAGAGGAGGTGGTGTTGCAATATTGATCAAGAGGTCAATTACAGCAATAAGGAGGGATGATGTTTCAGAAGATTCCTTAGTTCATAGAGTCATAGCGATGTACAGCACGGAAACAGACCCTTTGGTCCAAATTGTCCATGCTGACCAGATATCCTAAGTTAAAATATTCCCATTTGCCAGCATTTGGCCCATAGCCCTCTAAACCCTTCCTATTCATGCACACATCCAGATGCCTTTTAAATGTCGTAATTGTACCAGCCTCCTCCATTTCCTTGTGCAGCTCATTCCAGACAAGTACCATCCTCTGCTTGAAAAGGTTGCCCTTTCTAAGTTTTGCCCTCTCACCTTTAGCTTTTGCCCTCTAGTTTTAAATTCCCTATCTCGGGGAAGAGACCTTGGCTGTTCACCCTTTTCATGCCCCTCATGATTATATAGTCTTCTATAGGGTCACCCCTCAGCCCACGCTCCAGGTAAACAGCGTCAGCCTATTCAGCCTCTCCCCATAGCTCAAACCCTCCAACCTTGGCAACATCCTTGTAAATCTTTTCTGAGCCCTTTGAAGTTTCACAACATCTTTCCTATAGCAAGAAGACCATAAGTGAATGCAGCATTCCAAAAGTGGCCTAAACGATGTCCTGTACAACTGCAACATAACACCCCGACTCCTATAGGCGGAAGTGGGGATGGAAAATGCTGGAGATTTGACCCCTCCCAGAATAAAGGGGTAGCCATGGGCACCCGCATTGTCCCCAGCTATGCCTGTCGCTTTGTCAGCTACGTGGAACAGTCTATCTTACGCAGTTACACTGGCACCGCTCCCCACCTTTTCGTCCGCCACATGGATGACTGCATTGGCGCTACCTCATGCTCGAGGAGAAAGTGAGGTCTGCAGATGCTGGAGATCAAAGTTGAAACTTTATTGCTGGAACAGCACAGCAGGTCAGGCAGCATCCAGGGAACAGGAGATTCGACGTTTCGGGCACAGGCCCTTTTTCAGGAAATTCCTGAAGAAGGGCCTGTGCCCGAAACGTCGAATCTCCTGTTCCCTGGATGCTGCCTGACCTGCTGTGCTGTTCCAGCAATAAAGTTTCAACAGCTACCTCATGCTCCCCTGAGGAGGTTGAACAGTTCATCAACTTCACCAACACATTCCACCCCGACCTTAAATTCACCTGGACTATCTCTGACACCTCCCTCCCCTTCCTGGATCTCTCCATCTCCATCAACAATGACCGACTCAATACTGACATTTTCTACAAACCCACCAACTCCCACAGCTATCTGTATTACACCTCCACCACCCTACCTCCTGCGAAAATGCTATCCCGTATTCCCAATTCCTCTGCCTCTGTCACATCTGTTCCCAGGAGAACCAGTTCCACCACAGAACACACCAGATGGTCTCCTTCTTTAAAAACCACAATTTCCCCTCCCATGCAGTTGAAGACGCCCTCCAACACATCTCATCCATGTCCTGCACCTTCACACTCGAACCCCATCCCTCCAACCACAACAAGGACAGAACCCTCCTGGTCCTCACCTTTCATCCCACCTCAGCCACTTTCCGTAAAGACTGTTCCCTCTGCGACTATCTGGTCAGGTCCACGCCCACTAACAACCCACCCTCTCCTCCTGGCACCTTCCCCTGCCACCGCAGGAATTGCAAAATCTGCACCCACACGTCCCCCTCACCTCTGTCCAAGGCCCCAAAGGAGCTTTCCACATCCATCAAAGTTTCACCTGCACTTCCACACATATCAATTACTGTATGTGTTGCTCCCGATGCAGTCTCCTCTACATTGGGGAGACCAGATGCCTTCTCGCAGTGCAATTCAGAGAACATTTCCAGGACACCCGCACCAATCAACCACACCGTCCCATGGCCGAACATTTCAACTCCCCCTCCCACTCTGCTCAGGACATGCAGGTCCTGGGCCTTCTCCATCGCCACTCCTTTATCACTCAACGCCTGGAGGAAGAACGCCTCATCTTCTACCTCTTCAACTCCATGGCCTCAATGTGGACTTCACCAGTTTCCTCATTTCCCCTTTCCCCACCTTACCCCAGTTCCAACCTTCCAGCTCAGCATTGTCCTCATGACCTGTTCTACTTGTCAATCTTCCTTCCCACCTACTGCCCCACCACCTCTCTGATCTATCACCTTTACCCCTACCTTCTTCCACCTCTTGCACTCTCAGCTACCTTCTCCCCAGTCCTGCCCCCCCATCTATTTATCTCTCCCTCCCTGAGGTTCCCAGCCTCATTCTTGATGAGGATTTTGCTTGAAACATCGATTATCCTGCTCCTCGAATGCTGCCTGACCTCCCGTGCTTTTCCAGCACCACACTAATCTTGACCCCAACTACTATAGTCAATGCACTGACCAACAAAGATAAGCATACCAAACACCTTCTTCACTATCCTGTCCACCTGCGACTTTACTTTCAAGGAGCTCTGATCCTGCATTCCAACGTCTCTTTGTTCAGCAACACTCCTCAGGACATGACCATTGAGTGTAGATTTGCTGTGCTGTTTTGCCTTTCCAAAATGCAGCACCTCACATTTAGCTAAATTAAATTCCATTTGCCACTCCTCAACTCATTGGCTCATTTAATCAAGATGCCATTGTACTCTGAGATAATTGGCTGTCCATTACACCACCAATTTTGGTCTCATCTGAAAACTGACTAACCATACGACCTATGTTGATATTCAAATCATTTACATAAGTGACAAAAAGCAGTGGACCCAGCACCAATCCTTGTGGCACAGCGCTGGTCACAGGCCTCCAGTCTGAAAAACAACCCTCCACCACCACCCTCTGTCTTCTACCTTCAAGCCAATTCTGTACTCAAATGGCTAGTTCTTCCTGTACTCCATGTGATCTAACCTTGCTAACCTGTCCACCATGCGGAACCTTGTCAAATACCTTACTGAAGTCCATATAGATCATTTTCATCACTCTGCCCTCATCAATCCTCTTCATGATTTCTTCAAAAAACTCAATCAAGCTAGTGAGACATGATTTCCCTGCACAAAGTCATGTTGACTATCCCCAATCAGTCCTTGCCTTTCCAAATACATGTAAATACTGTCCCTCAGTATCTCCTCCAACAACCTTCCCTGACTAATGTCAGGCTCAAAAGTCTATAGTTCCCTGGATTTTCCTTACCACTTTTCTTAAATAGTGGTACCATGTTAGCCAACATCTAACCTTCCAGCACCTAACCCTTGGCTATCAATAATGTAAGTATCTCAACAAGGGGCCCAGCAATCACTTCCCGAGCTTCCCACAAAGTCCTAGGATCGACCTGATCAGGTCCCAGGGATGTATAAACCTTTATGCATTTTAAGACACCCAGTACCTCCTCCTCTGTAATATGGACACTTTTCTGGATATTGCTTTTAATTTCCTCAAGTTCTCTAGCATACGTATTCTTCTCCACAATAAACATTGATGCAAAATACTCATTTAGTATCTCACCCAGTTCCTGTGGTTCCCCATATAGGCAGCCTTACTGATCTTTAAGGGGCCCTATTCTCTCCCTAGTTAGTCTTTTGTCCTTGAGGACAAATGGGTAGAATATAAATGATATTCGTTTTGCTTGTTTTCGTATTTGGTCTTTCAAGTTCATTACAAAATACCGTGCAAGGACTGTAACAAACACTGCATTGGACAAACAGGCAGAAAACTAGCCATCAGGATACATGAACATCAACTAGCCACAAAAAGACATGACCCACTCTCACTAGTATCCTTACATACGGATGAGGAAGGACATCACTTCAACTGGAACAACACATCGATCCTAGGACAAGCCAAACAGAGACACGCACGAGAATTCCTAGAAGCATGGTATTCCAACTGGAATTTTATCAGCAAACACATTGACTTGGATCCCACTTACCACCCCCTGAGAAATAGAACAGGACATGACATCACCATAGGAAATGATGTCACCACAGGAAATGACATCACCAACCCAAAGAACCCAAACATATAAATACAAAGCAGGCTACACCACCAGTGCTTTATCTGGAGGCTCACTGAAGATGTTACCTAGTATGGTGATGAAACATCTGAAAACTAACATTCCATCTCAGCGAGCAAACCTACATCCAGAACCTCAACCTGAGCTACACATCTTCTCAAAACTCCCTTACTTATTATCATAATCAATAAACAGCCATTAATTTAAATAATAGATTTGGAAACATTGTGTTTCATGTAACTGGTTCTGGGTGGTGATAGTTTCCTCATTGTTTGAGTGTATTCAAGCTGAAAGTTATTACATTTGTTCTGTGGGCCTCCTCACAATTGAAGAATCTGATCAGCATGGACAGCATGGAAATAGTTTTGTTGTAGCTGATGTTCAGGGAATCCTTTGAGCTGTGTCACCTCTGACCTTCTGGGAATGTCACATGTTGCAACTTTTTAAAAAATATATTTTTATTGGAAAAATAGGTTTTTTAATATTGCAACAAGTACAAAACAATACAAGTAAAAAACACCCAACACACCCTCATGTACAAATGTATAAACATATATATAAAAGTATAGAATAAAAAAATACAAACTGGCTATTTAACTAACTAAATAAATAATAACCAACAACAAACTAATTAATAATAATAACTCAGCCAAGCCAAACAAAATGCTCATACGTTCACAGTTCCTCCTCCCTGGATATTGGACCCGTAAAACACAATCATTATGGCTATATAAAAGCCCTTATTAGTGTGGCAGATAATTCTGTGTCCAGGTATTCCAAAAAGGGCTGCCATGTCTTATAAAAATTCTCGATTTTGTAGTGTACCATATTTGTGAGAAACCCAAGGGAATATGCTTCAAAACAATCTTCCACCAACCCAACAGGCCCGGGGATTTTCGGATACCCAACTGAGCAAGATATTCTTTCTTGCACAGAACGTGAGAATATTAAAAAGTTTTTTCTTATGCGCATATGCAGGGAATACAATGGACAGGCTCAGAAGGAGAGAGATAAGGTGCTTCTCCACCCTTACACACGAAATCCTCTCCATTGAACCCGCCACAGCACTCCAATATGTTTGAAGCCCATCGCAAGACCAGAGACAATGGGTAAGAGTGCCCATACAGACCTTGCACTTGGGACATGCTGGAGATACCCCGGTTTAAATTTTGACAAACGGTCCAGAGCCAATTGGACCTTGTGGAGAATCTTCAGTTGCAAAGCATGGGTCCTATTGGAAATTGATATCTTCCTTGCATTCTCCCAAATATCCTCCCATGCCTCTGAGGAAACTTCAACACCCAGCTCTCTCTCCCAAACCCTAGAGAGTCAATCAAACTCATCTGAGAGGGCAACCCCCAGGTGATGATATAAAGTACTGCCAGAAAGTGTACTATTAGCACTTAGCACCGCCCCCTGCCATGTCAGATTTGCAGGGATCAGTCAAAAGTGTGCTTTTTTTTAAATAAAATCCCTAACTTGAAAAAAACGAAAGAGGTCTCTATTAGATAACTTGTACTTCCATACTAACTGATCGAAGGACATCATTACGGCTCCCTCAAATAAATCGCCCGTGCAAGACACATCACTAGCTGCCCAACGTTTAAATCCTGAATCTATCATCCCTGGTTGAAAACCCGGCATACCACTAATGGGATAAACAAAGATGTTTTGCCAATATTGCCTTCCCTCTGCCGAATTGTCCTCCATGCTTTAACAGTATTGATGACTATTGGGTTATGGCAATATTCCCTAACTGTCCTCATTTTGTCCAAAAACAGCAAACTGGTAAGGGGGCACCTTTCCTTTGAGGCTTTGATATCTAGCCATATTGAAAAAGGGTCCACACAAGCCCACACACTCACGAAGGATAAAAGCAAGTTTAACTGGTAATTTTTAATGTCAGGAAGGTCCGCTCCTCCCAATCTGTGAGGCAGTTGCCGTTTAGCCAATTTAATGAGGGGCCGCTTACAATGCCAAATAAAAGAGCTGAACCAGCCGTTCAGCCTCCTGAGTGTTTGCTTATGGAAAATCAGAAGGAGCATCCATATAGGGTAAAGCAAATGGGGGAGAATATTCATATTAATGAGCGCTATTCAACCCAACCACGAGACCGTCTTGTCCCATCTTTGACAGTCTTGTTTAATTTTATCAAATAAATTAGCTTTGAACAACCTATCCAGAACTGGAGTAATGAATATGCTCAAACAAAACCCCCCTGTGACCACCGAAATGGGAAACTATAGTCACCCTCAAGACCTAGCTACTTTGTAAGACCACCCATAGGCGTAGCCTCTGATTTTGCAAAATTAATCTTGTATCCCAAAAAAGTGCCAAACGCGCGAATGCATTGTATCAGGCAAGGCACCGAAACTGCTGAATTTTTCAAAAAAAAGGACATTGTCTGCATACAATAAAATCTTATGTAATTTTGACCCCTCTTCTGGAGCTGATATATTGGGAATGGCCTCCGCCAATGGTTCAATCACCAATGTAAAAAGCAGTGATGGAAGGGACAGCCCTGCCAGCTGCCCCTAAAAATGTTAAAATTGCTTGATCGTACCCCATTGGCGGTGACCGCAGCGAGAGGGCCACTGTAGAGAACCTTTACCCATCTTATGAAGACTTCACCCAAACCAAACCGCTCCAGAGTATCGAAAAGGTACTGCCACTCAACTCTGTCAAATGCCTTCTCTGCATCTAGAGAATTCACCAATCCCTGTATTGACTGCTGTTGGCATGCTTGAATTATATTAAGCAGCCTCCTAACA
>NC_057716.1:48126541-48239481 GCF_004010195.1 Chiloscyllium plagiosum | reverse complement strand
CCCCCCCACAAAGATGATTGATGAGGACAGGGTGATAGATGTCTATTCAGACTTTAGGAAGGCTTTTGACAGGGTCCGTCATGGCAGGCTGATACAAAAGGTGAAGTCATATGGGATTTATGGTGAACTGGTAAGATGGTGAACTGGCTCAGTCATAGACATAGTGTAGCAGTGGAAGGGTCTTTTTCAAATGAAGATCTGTGACCGGTTGTGTTCTGCAGGGATCAGGGTGGAATGCCTCCTGTCTGTAATATATGTAAATGTTTTGGAGGAGAATGTCAGTGGCCTGATTAGTAAGATTGCAGACAACACAAAGATTGGGGTGCCATGAATAATGAGGAGGACTGCCAGAGGATACACCAGGGTATAGGCTAGAGACTTGGGTGGAGAACTGGCAAATAGAGTTTAATCCAGCAACATGTGTGTTGATGCAGGAGGGAATTATACTTTTAATGGCAGATTTCATTGGTTGGGGCATAGAGTATAAAAATTGGTAGGTCGTGTGCAGGCCACACATGGAATATTGCAAACAGTTCTGTTTGCCACACTACTAGAAGATTGTGGAAGCTTTGGACAGGGTAGAGAAAAGATTTACCAGGATGTTGCCTAGTTTGGAGGCTATCAGCTGTGAGGAGAGACAGGATAAAGTTTGTTTGTTTTCACTTGAACATTAAAGGATGAGGCATGACCTGATAGAAGTTTAAAAAATTATGAGAGGCATAGAGAGAGTGGATAGTCAAGTCTTTATACGAGGGTTGAAATGTCAATTACTCGGGCACATAGGTTTAAGTTAAAAGGAGAAACACTTAAAAAAAAAGATGAGAGAGCCAGGTTTTTTTATACAGAAAGGTAAGTGCCTGGAATGCGCTGTCAGTGGTGGCAGTAGGAGGGGAGGCAATAGGCAATGTTTAAGAGGCATCTTGCTAGCAGAATGCAATTACAGAGCAATTCCTTCATTTTGGCACCCCACGTTCACTCACTCCATCACTGTCACACAGTTGCAGCAATGAGTACGATATGCATGATGCACAGCAGCAACTTGCCAAGTCTCCTTCAACAGCACTTTGGAAACCCACCCCCGTAACCATTTGGAAAGACTAGGAGCAGATGCTTGGGAACACCACTACCTGTATGTCCCATTCCAAACTTACTATCCTGACTTGGAACTCGAACAGCAGTCTTGGTGTACCATACCAAATGAACTGCAACAGTTCAAGAAAGCAGCTGATCACCCACCACCACCTTCAGTAATTGGGGATGGGAAACAAATGCTGGCCCTGCTCGTGACATCCACATCCAAGGAAAGGATTAAAAAAAACTACTGCAAGCAGTTTGGATTTTGTGCTGTCTCAGAGTCATACACCGGAAACAGACTCTTCATTCCCACATGTCCATGCTGACCAGGTTTCCCAAACCAAACTAGTTCCATTTGCCTGCATTTGGCCCATTTCCCTTTAAACCTTTCCTATTCATGTACCTTTTCAAATGTTTTTTAAATGTTGTAATTGTACACACCTCTACTACTCTCTCTGGCAGTTCATTCCTTACATGCACTACCCGCTGTGTTAAAAAGTTGCCCCTCAGGTCCCTTTTAAATCTTTACCCTCTTGCTTTAAACCTATAACCTCTAGTTTTGAATTTTCCTACCTTAGGGAAAAGGCCTTTGCTATTCACCTTATTTATGCCCCTCATGATTTTATAAACCTCTGTAAGGTCACCTCTTAACCTCCTATGCATGAGGGTAAAAAGCCCCAGCCAATCTAGCCTCTCCTTTTAACTTAAACCCTCCAGTCCCGGTGACATCCTTGTAAACCTTTTCTGAACCTTTACCAATTTAATAATATCCTTACTATGGTAGAACAATCAGAACTGTATGTAGTACTCCATAAATGGCCTCACCAATGTCCTGTACGGCTGCAACATGATGTCCCAACTCTTATACTGAATGCGCTGATCGATGAAGACAAATGCACACTTGATTAGACTGGTAGTTTCAGGTTGATCTGCATTTAAATAAAAAGGGTAATATAATTGGACACCCACACAAACTTGCTTACTAGATCAGAAAGCTAGTACATTATGCTTAATACAATTCGGCAAGTACAGACCAGAAATTAATGAATTTACATGACATTCGAAGGAATTTATGGGTGCAGCCCTCACCAGGTCTAAACATGTTATCATTTAAAGATTGCTTAATCAGTATCTTTCATCAGCTAAGAAACAATTTAAGCAATCATAAACCGTGTTTTATATGTTGCTTATTTTACACATCTCTGACTGAAAACTTGGATGTTTTATCCAATTAAATCATCTTCGACTGTCACAATTTCTTGTTTAATAATTGTTAATATTTAATATTGCAACTGCCTAAGGTAATAATTTACAATTGACATCACTTATGATTTTCTGATGTGTTTTTTAATTTTGTTTTTTTGTGTTTCAGTTACGTGATGTAACTTTTTATTTAAATGTTTTTACTTTAATTTTTAAACTTTTTTGCTTCCTCAAGGTAACCAGCTCCTTTATGTTCCGTTAACTGGTACCTCCGGCTTGCACTCGTATACTCCATAACTGGGCTGTTGTAGCCTTCTCTGCAATCAGGGGTGCTCCATTCTCTCAAGATACCTTCTTTATTCATCGCACCCCTTGGTCCATGCTTGCTGGTCCTACAAGAACTTACCCCCACATTACCAATCCCAGTTCTCCCTTACTGTTCTTTTGTAATGATCCACCCATCACTTTATGTGCTTCCACCTGTAGCTCTGTCTTCTGATTCCTTTGCTCATGGCTGCCACAGATAAAGTTCTAGTCTCTCGCAAACAGTTCTGCATGTCCTTTGTGAACTAAGCTGTGACATCCTGCTGTTGTCTTTCCTACTTTTACCCACCTTGTTTCTCCTAATCACTTCAGTATGCTTCCACCTTTCAATCCTGATTGTCAGCCTTTGGCCATTACATTTTATATTGGTCATAGCTTCTACTGTAGTCATATGAAAGTTTGTCAGTTAAAATACTTCTTGGGGTATTAAAAATTATGTTTACAGAATTTTCTGCTATGAGCTACTTTGATAAAATAAATTTAAACCACATCCCATTGTCATCTCACTTTGGCTTCTTTCTTGCAATTTTCAAGAAAAGATCAGACAAGCTTTTGATACTGCTTGCTGAAACACTTGGCCTTTCCAAAAGGTTTCAGTTCTGTCCTGATACCACATGATCGGCTTGCTCAAAAGAAAAGTTCAACAGAGCAACAATGGATAAAGAAACCCAAGGATAGTTTTAGATCCTAACACATTGGGTTTAGAAAGATGGAAACTGAAAACTTTAAACATTTGAAACCCAAACAAAAGCTATTTTAAACCTTCCCACTTTTATTTTTAAGGGAGATGACCAACCAATCCACTCAGAAGAAGTGAGTCAGTCAATAACATTATTCGAGGAGGCTGCACATCTCCCAAGATAAGAAGGACTCTGTTACTAACTCATTGCCTGACATCCCTGGCAGGTAAAAGGAAGCTAGATCTATTAAGTAATTATTTTGACAGTGTTGCTTGTAGGCAACGAAAGGCATTTCCACCCTATGAAGAAGTCTCTGGCTTTCCACTCTATCTGTACCTCTCATCATCTTGTACACCTCTATCAAGTCACCTCTTATCCTTCTTCGCTCCAATGAGAAAATTCCTAGCTCCCTCAGCCTTATTTCAGAAGATATGCCCTCCAGCTCAGGCAGCATTCTGGTAAATCTGCTCTGTACCCTCTCTTTCACATCTTTCCTATAAAGAGGCGACCAGACAGGGCAGCATAGTGGCACAGTGTGGAGTTTGTACATTCTCCCTGTGTCTGTGGGGATTTCCTCTGGGTGCTCAGGTTTCTTCCCACAGTCCAAAAATGTGCAGATTAGTGAATTGGCCATGCTAAATTGCCTATAGTGTTCAGGGTGTGTAGGTTAGGGGCATTAGTCAGGGGTAAATGTAGAGTAGTAGGGGAATGTGTCTGATTGGGTAACTCTTCAGAGGGTCTGTGTGCACTTGTTCCAGCCATAAGGATTCTATGATTTCTAGAACTGAACGCTATATTCCAAGTGTGGTCTAACCAGGGCTCTCTGGAGCTGCAGCACAACCTCATGGCTCTTAAACCCAAACCCCATGCTAATGAAAGCCAACTCACGATATGTCTTTTTAACAACTCTATCAACTTGGGTGGCAGCCTTGAAGGATCTAACGACATGGACCCCTAGATCTCTCTGTTCCTCCACACTGCCAAGAATCCTCCCTTTATCCCTGTATTCTGCATTCATGTTTGACCATCCAAAATGAATCATTTCACAATTTTCTAGGTTGAACTCCATCTGCCACTTATCAGCCCAGCTCTGCATCCTGTTGATGTCCCACTGCAACCTACACCAGCCCTCCATAATATCCACCAACCCACCAACCTTCGTGTAGTCAACAAATTTATGAACCTACCCTTCCACTTCCTCATCCAAGTCATTTATAAAAATCACAAAGAGAAGAGGTACCAGAACTGATCCCTGTGGAACACCACTGGTCACCTAGCTCCAGGCCGAATACTTTCCATCTACTACCATCCTCTGTGTTCTATGAGCCAGCCAATTCTGTATCCTGACAGCCAGATTTCCCTGTGTCCCATGTCTCCTTACTTTCTGATTGACCCTACCATGGGGAACCTTATCAAACGACTTGCTAAAATCCATGTACACCACATCCACTGCTCTATCTTCATCAACGTATTTCGTTACATCCTCAAAGGTTTGTGAGGCATGAGCTGCCCCTCTCAAAGCATGCTGACTATCTCTAATGAAACTATGGTTTTCCAAGTAATACAGTCATAGAGATGTACAGCATGGAAACAGACACTTTGGTTTGATTCAAATTTACCCATACCAGATCATATTTGAATTGAGCACTCTTCAAATTAAGTATTTAATTATACAGTATTGGTCTTTGTCCTTTTGCTTAACAATTCTAAAACTTGTGAAAGTATGATCATTATTTCCTAAAGGTTTCTCCCACTGAAACATGCTGAACTTTACTCCCCAGAACCAGATCCAGTATTTTGCCTTCAGCTTTTGAGTTTATTTTTAAAGACAATTCAGGAATTCCTCCCCTTTTCTCTTTGTACCAATCTATTGCAGTTTCTTTGATAATTAATGCTGGCACATTCTTCTTTCTCTTTTCCTGTTTTTCCTGACCTACGTGTAGCCAGGAACATTTAAGATCCCAAATTCTCCTCTTCTTTAAGGCATGTCTTTTATTGCCGCAATAATATAATCCCAGGTTATCTGTGGTTGACAAATTCTTATCTTCATAGCCCATTCATGGCTATGTGTCTTACGTGTTGGCACTCATCATTGTCTGCCTTGCTTTGACTTCATTTAATCTCATCTATTTCTGAACTATTCTTAAATGTTATTCATGTCTCCCAGCCATTTGTGAATCTTATTTTTCTTCTGAAAATGTCCCATGCTGTGCTCATCTTTCTGCTAAATTGGTCTTAAACGTTAACCATTAGCAAGAACCATTATTCTAATTCTTTCAAGGTGTAAAATGTTCATACTGAACAGATTTCTGTTAGCCCAAAAATTTGTACGAATATCCTATGAATTTGAACTTCAAAGAGTGTTTCCAGTCATTGGTTGATCTGTTTTTATCCGACTGAACCTTTACACTTTGTCCTGTTTGACACTGCAAGTAATCCAAAGATTGCTACCTTGGAGATGCTATTTTATAACTTTCTCCTGAGCTTATGAAATTCTGACCATAGCACCTGAATTCTTTTCCTTCCTATGCCATTGGTTTCCACATAGATAATGATTTCTGGCTACTCATCTTTCCCATTCAAAATTTCCTGCATCTTCTCAATGACTTTCTTTAACTGGCAAGAGAGAGCTGTCACACTTTTATGGACTCGTGTTGACAGATATAAAAAGGACCTGTAATTATCTCGTGTTTTTCACACATACACGGCATTCCAAAACACTTCAGAGTCAACAAAGTACTTTTGAAGATTAGTCAATATTGCAGTGGATGAAACACAGCCGTCAGTTTACGCACAAGCTCCCATAAACAGCAATGTGATAATGGGCACAGTGACTCAATGGTGAGCATTGCTGCCTCACAGCATTAGGAACCAGAGTTCAATTCCAACCTTACTCACAGTATGTGTGTGGAATTTACATGTTCTCCTTGTGTCTACATGGGTTTCTGCTGGGTGCTCCAGTTTCCTCCCACAGTTCAAAGTTGCACAGACTTCTGCCTCAGGCCTATGGCAGTGCTCCAGTGAGGCTCGATACAATCTACACGAAAACATCTCATTTTCTACCTTGGCACCTTAACAGCCTCAGGACTCAACACTGACTTTAACAATTTCAGAACATGAACCCCTCTTCCTTGTTCATTCCCTTCCCTGCACTATAGGTCCTGTCCTGCATTCTTTTTTTGGACAATGTAACACTTGCTGAGTCACTTCCCCAAACACAACCTCCAGGTGCAGTCTGAGGTAATAATTTATGTTGTTTAATATTTGTCATACATTAACACCAGTCCACAGCATTTCAGTGCACTGATTTATGCAGTATCTTCTCAGTCACTGCTTCTAGTTTAATGCATTATCAAGTATTGCACCTTGACTTGATCACAACCAATAAGTAACTAATTATATTCTCTTATACCAATATGAAGTTCAAGCTTTAACGGTGAAATGAAATTTTCAGCAGGAAATTGAAACAATTTCACGGTCTGAAGTTTGACCATTTATCTATGAGACACTGGATGTTAGGAACTCAAACTTATTATGATTCCATTAAATGACTTTAGTAATGCCCATCATCTGGTTCACTATCATCTGGGTAGTCAAGTCAAACTTCTAATAATTTCATGTATTGTGGTCAAACTGGATTGGCATATAAACCCTGTTAACATTTGAATGAAACAGTTCCTCAGAAAATGATAATTTTTTTTAGATATTAAAGGCATCAAGGATATTGATAGAAAGCAGAAATATGGCGTTGAGCTAGAGAAACATTCACGATCATAATGAATGACAGAGCAGGCTCAAAAGGCTGAAAAGCCACGTCCTGCTCCTAGTTTCTATGAAAGGAAATCTCGACAAATGGCATAATTTCTAATACTCTCTGTAAAAACTGCAAATGTGACTTTTATATGTATTCTTTCACTAATGCATATAATTTATATTGATCGCAATTTTCTTTAAAAAGTTCAGATATTAAAGACACTAAGACGTGCCAATGTAAGGTAGGTATTTAGACGTTGAATTTCCACAAGGGCTCTTCTGATCTCCAGGTTCAACTTCAATGGAAACTTTGGAGAAATTGTATTCCTCACCATTTATGTGATTTCTGCACAGTTTCTACAGATCCTGTCACTAAACTCCACTAATAGTTTTCAAAATTATTTAGCAGTTCTTGGCATGGAGATGAGGTATAATTGCAGTTCAAATTATTGTGGAAGATCATGAGTTTTGTTATCACTTCAAGTAATGTTTTTGGGGTGTGGTATAAATGGCACCCATGCTATGGTATAGTATGCAGACAATGGGGGTCTCCTGCTGGCTGAACAGCCAGTGAAAGCCCAGTAATGCATCTTTTGTTTTATTCATTATGCAAATTAGTGTGTTAGCATTTATTGCCCATTCCTAATTGCCCTTGAGTTAGTGGTAGTAAGCTGCTTTCTTGAACCGCTGCAGTCCTTGATTGTTATGCTGTTAGTACATACAAATGAATTAGGAGAAGAAATAGGCAATTCAACACTTCAAACCTGCTCTGCCATTCAGTAATGTCATGACTGATCTGTTTGTGTTCCAAATTCCACATTTCCATCCATTCCAGATAATATTTGATTCCCTTGTCAAACAAGAGTTTTATGTACCTCAGCCCTAAAGATGTTCAAAGACCCTGCCTCCACCATGTTCTGAAGCATAAAGTTCCAAAGTCACACAACTCAGATTAAAAAAAAATTCACTTCATTTCTGTCCTAAATCCTTAATTTTAAAATACATCTTCTAGTCCTGGACTCACCCACTAAAATAGTAATAATTTCCATATCCATCTTTTCTAGACCATTCAGTCTTATAAACTCCAATCAAGTAGCCCCTCACTCTTCTAAATTCCAATTGGGCCAAGTTAGTCCAATATTTCCTCAGAAGACGATCCACTCATTTCAGATATCAATTTGGTATACATACTCTGAAATGTCTTCATTCATTTACAGCCTTAAGTAAGGAAACCAAAACTGTACACATATTCAATATTTGCTCTTGCCAATGTCCTATATAACTGAAATATAACACCCTTACATTTAATATGCATTTCCTCTAATATTAAAGGATAGCATTCCATTAGCTGTCTTAATCTCTTGCTGTACTTGCAAATAATGCTTAGTGACTCATGCACTAGAACACCAAAATTCTTCTGCAATTCAGTACTGTGCCATAGTTCTCCATTTAAATAATATGTTTTTAAAATTCTTCTTGCCAAAATGAATAACTTCATATTTTCCCACATTATACTTCATCTGCCAGATTTTTGCTGACTCATTAAAACTGTCTATATCCATCTGAATACTTCATATATCGTCTTCACAACATACCTTCCTACTCAAGTTTGTGTCACCTGCAAATTTAGCCACCAAGACTTCGGTCCCCTCATCCTAATCTCCATGGATATAAACTGTAGGAAGTGGAGAGCCCAGCACACGCCCTAGCAAAACCCCACTCGTATAATAATTTTATCAGGTTCTTGTCTTCCTTCAACCTTCTGATTCACAAATATTACTGGATTTTTTTTGTATCCTCTATAACAATGAGAGAAGCAAAATATATACTCATTACACCTGCCATTTCTTTACTATGGATTAGAAGCTCCCCATTCTGACCCTCCAACACTCGCTTTACTTAAAATTTTCCTTTTTAGATATCTATAGAAATACTTGCCATTTTAAAAATATTTCTAATTAGTTTCTCTCATGTTCTAACTTATTTAATTGAATTGAATTGAATCTATTGTCACGTGTACCTAGGCACAGTGAAAAGCTTTGTCTCGTGAACAATACAGACAGATCACAGAGTTAGGGAGCATAGATAAGTAAATAATAGGTAAACAGCAGCAAAAACAAAAACACAGGTACTAGTGAGTGTTAAGAGTTTGAGAGTCCATTCAGTATTCTAAGAACAGTAGGGTAGGAACTTGAAAGGGTTCAGAAAAGATTTACAAGAATGTTGCCAGGATTGGAGGATTTGAGCTATAGGGAGAGGCTGAATAGGCTAGGGCTGTTTCCCCTGGAGCATCAGAGGCTGAGGGGTGATCTTAGAGGTTTATAAAATCATGAGGGACATGGATAGGATAAATAGACAAGGTCTTTTCTCTGGGGTGAGGGTACAGAGTAGATATATTCTGAAAACAAGAAGGGAAGTATATTCAAAGCTAGACTTTTCTGGAAGACCAAAAAAAGAGATCTCATGTATTGGACCAATACAAGCAGATGAAAAATTGCTAAATACAGCAAATACAAAGATGTTCTTAAAGGATTTGTAAGAAGTTATTAGACAGTATTAGAGGTTATATAGAAGGGAAATCAATAATCTTTTATAAACATATATATAGTAAAAGGGAGCAGTGCCAATTAGGGATCAAAAAAGAAATCTTGTTGTGGAGGCCATGGCTTGGAGTTGGACTAAAAGCACGTTTTGCAATTGTTTTCATTCAGTAAAGGATGCTGCCTACTCAACAGTAAAGGAGGAGTTGGCAGAAATATTGAATAGGATGAAAATAACTTGGGTTGGCCAGAATCAAAAAGGCACCTGTCGAATTGGTAAGCATCCTACTTATGGAAGCAAGGTGGAAATTATGGAAGCTCTGGCAACAGTCTTCCGATTGGTAGTGTCAGAGGGCAGAAGGATTATAAATTGTATTCTTCAAAAATGGGAAGGGAGTAAGCTGAAAAATTATGAATAGTTTTGATAGCTTCTCCCTATTTATTCTATTTGCAGTGCTAGATTGTTTGGAAACCGGAGGACATTATTTTAGGGTGTTAGACAAAAGAACTACAGGCAACATGAAGAAATTTGTTTCTCATTACGTTATGATCTCAAATGTATTGCCTAAATGGGCAGTGGAAGCAAGTTCATAATTTAGAAAGGGCATTGGATAATTATTTGAAAGTAATAAAATAACAGATCTATTGGGAAACATCAGTGAAGTGGAAATAATTGGATTGATTTTTCCACAGGCATGATAAAGAACTAGAGGCAGCTGTCTAATGACTTCATTTTCAGTGATAAAACCACATCACAAGAATGTTGAGGGCTGAGTATCAAGGGATGATCTGGAATAAGATTGCTTTGTAATGTCAGAGCATTGGTAAAAAAAAACTTGATTTATTACTATCTTGGTTTCAGCGAAGATCTTTCAATCAAGTAACTTTAATTTTAAAAGCAAAACTTATTAAAAGTTGAATTAATTGTTCATCAGAGAAAGTAAATTGCTGACAGTAGTCTATTCTTAATAGGGACACATCTTTTTGTTCTTGCCACAGTTCACTTTGCTGTCATTACTGATAAGGTGCTCCTGCACCCTCAACCATCATATACAGGCTTTTGTAATTTTGTGAATGTGCATTGTTCACATTTATGCTTAAATGACTTGCAGAAAAATCTGGAATGTGTCTTAGACTGGGTTGTTGGAGGTCATTAGAACAGCAGATTTTCTGGAACAAGTACAAAAAGCATTTCAAAAATGCTTGTGTTTGTAAAATATCCAAACACTCCTCAATTATAATCAACCACCCTACTTTCTGCAAAGGGTAAAGGTTTAATAAATATACTAGCAAAATCACTGACACAGTTATGCTATTTTAGGCTGAATGTGCGATACTTTATAATGCAGAACCCCTACACTGTGGAAGTAAGCCATTTGACCTATCAAGTCTACACCAACCCTCTGAAAAGCATCCCACCATCTCCTTGTCACCCTGCATTTTCCATAGCTAATCCACTTAGTTTGCATATTTCTGGATACAATGGGCAATTTAGCACAGCCAGTCCACTTAATCTGTACAGTTTTGGACTGCAGGAGGAGACTGGAGCTCCCAGAGGAAACCCACCCGGAGGGAAGATGTGCAAACTCTACACAGACAGTTGTCTGAGGCTGGAATTGAACCAGAGTCTCTGGCACTGCAAGGCAGCAGTGCTAACCACTGAGCCACCGCCTCATCTTTACAACTAAATCCATGTAACAGGACTGCAATAGTACACCTACAAACTGTTATTAAATATTCTAAAGTCATATTAGTAATATTTAAGTAAAATATTATGATCACACACAAGTGCCTTCCTCATCCAAATTCAATGTTTGACATTGGTAAAAATGCTATCTGTGGACACCTGGGTGCTTATTGTACTTGATTGCAATGGATGGGTATTTGGAAGGACCCAAGGCCATTATTTCATGGCCCTGAGTTAGCAGTTTGCTGACCTCGAAGTAAGCATCACTGAGAGATAAAACCCTCTCTATAGTGAGAATTCCCCAAGCTTTCTAGTGAAAATTTCAGCTCTGTCATCTTGTGTTGGTATTGCAATTGATTACAGTTTTTTTTAACAGGAAACTTACAGCATGTACCAGGCGTGATAACACTAGACTGTCCAATCAAGTAATCACAAAGGAATTTTCGCAGGTAAACAAACAACAGTAAAATAAAACCACTTTTAAAATGGAGCAAGTGAAAGATTGAGGTGAGGATGAAAGCCAGAATATTGTGAAAATGTTTGTTTTAAAAAGTCACTAAAAAGGTGTTTGATTAAAAACACTGATTACTTAATAAAATTAGTTTTTCAGGGACAAGTCTTTTTATCATTAATCACATCACTCTGAGAACACCAGTTACACTTGAGGTGTGAATTTTTAAGGAGTTTCCCATGGCAGTGTGGGAGCTGGGAAGTTGAAGTCTTGCTGATTTAAGGATTGACAAGTCTGGGTTGGGGTGCACACCAGAACACAGGCAATGTCGGAGCCTTAAGTAACAGATTGTAACTTCTCTGACTGCCCACTTTCTCAAACTTGTGCCTAGTTTCAGAAGGGTAAGAATGGCAGACATCGACAATTTTTAATTAATTCCCCTGCAAAATCTGCACAGTGTTGTGGGTATTTAGACTGAAGGTGAACCTTTCTGGGATTATTAATTAAACCTCAGATCTCTTCATGACATCTGTATAGTTAGTCTATCCAATAAGGCAATGTGCTAACAGTTAAGACTATTTCTTTGAGATTTGATGGTCTTCCCTGTTTCAGTAATGAGTGAACACTATTTCTCCTATGGGTAATAATGCCTAGAGTGTTAAAAATGAAGACTTGAAAGCTAATGTTGTTTTATCCGGTATTTCCACAGAGCCACTTGCAGTGCCTGGAATGGATGGATACAGTATAATACCATGTTATTGGCTCTATATTGTCACAGGTTAGTTGTGTTATTTCTGACAATAATCTGCCCTTAACAGTGGTGCTTTTTTTGTGTCAAAGTTTACTTTGCAGTTATCTCCAATGAGCTGCTTCTGTAAATTCAACAATCACATACAGGCTTTTGTAATTTTGTGATTGAATAAACATCCTCTTATGTGCATAGTCCATGTAAGTGCTTAAATAACTTGCAGGCTGTTGGAGATCATGCTAAGGCAGATTTGCTATACCAAATGTAAACAACATTTTAAAAAAATGTGCTGTTTGCAAAATAACCCAACACTTATCAAGTGTCTCTGTGCTCCACCTTTGTATATTAATTTTTTGTTGTTGTATCTCAAGCAACCACAGTACACATCCTGCACATTCTGTGTTACAGCTAATGGATAATTGAATAGTCATAAAAGATGGGTGTGAATCAAATGAAAACTACTCCTTAAAAATGAGGTAGGTTCAATGAATAACTTAAAACGTTTACAAATTTAGCTGAAGAGCACAAATTAGAGAATGTTAATGGAGGGAACAATATATGGAAAAGTAACTTTATTGCTGAGGCTCAAAAGATGATTGACAGCCAGCTTCCCTTTGTGGATCAGCAGAAACTCACTTTACTCAAACGTTGTGAAAGTATAACTCTCAGGCCACTTTCTCAACAATCCCAAGAATTTGGAAAGATATGTGGAGAAGTATATCTGATGTATAGAAAAGTATACAAATAGACAATGAGGTTGATTTATGTTTCTTGCATTGCCATATAATGGTATGCGTGCCAATTATTTTACATTGCTGTATTTTTTCTGAGTGCCAATTATCTAACATTGGTAGAAATATCGATACAAAGAACTTGGAGCAATTAGCTATATTACTCAACATAGCTTTGCATTTAGTTGAATTTACCCTGTAACTTTCCACAAGTGGAATATGTTAATATTTTTCATAATTGTTACAAAGAAAATATTATGTTTATGAACAGCTAATTCTTTCTCTACATAATTAGATTTGAGTACATATGGTGTTTACTCCTTCTCCATCTTCAACCTGCATGACATCTTGCGTCTCATTCTTCTAGATCCACAATTATAAATGTGTTCTGTAACTCGTGTTTCCTCTGCGAAATTGTATTTCAAATAAGGAGTGCTATTCTTTACACAAAGTACCCTTTAAAAGACACCATTGTCTTGGGATTGTCAACATCTAAATTCCTTGTCTTCAAAAAGCAGACCAATGTGGGCATCATTGCCTAATAGGTGACATAAACTATATTACGTATGGAAGTTTGCGAAAATAATAATACGCCCGCTTTATAACATGTTGATCACATAAATTTACTGTGGCAATTATTTTCATTTCCTTTCTTTTCAGAACAAATACTTTTACTTAGAAAATATTTCTCAGAATGTGGCTGTTCCCAATAAGACCAGTAATTATTGCCCATTCCTAGAAGGAATTGTTGAACTTTGACAACAACTCTGCAGTTATGATGTCATTTCTATTGAAAGGAATTATTCTCTTTCCAGATTTTTAAAACTGAATTCATATTCTCAAATTGTAGTTATATGTCTTAAATTGGTATTATGCATAAGTGGCCAAATACTTACCGTGTATTTATTTTCTCCAGAAAGATCACAAGCTTAGAGGAAGAATTCAGTAGTCAGAGATGTCACTTCACATCACTTAAAGCTGATGCCAGCTAGGAGAGCATTACTGAATCTAATGATTTAACACAGTGAGTTACTGAACAAGGATAATATGACATCTGCTGCTTGAAGGCAGGCTGGTACCGTATGTTATGGGCTTTGCTGATTTTTATTGCATATATCCGCAGATGAAATGGAGGAGCCTTCACTTGTTAAATGATGAGTAATCCACTGCCTGTTCGCATAAGATGAATAAAGCTGGTCTGGTTATAATAGAGGTTTACAGCATGGAAACAGTCCCATCTGTCCAAATCGTCCATGTCCACCAGATATCCTAAATTAACCTTGTCCCATTTGCCAGTATTTGGCCCATATCCCTCTTAAACCCTTCCTATTCATAAACCCATCCTATCTTTTAAATGTTTTAACTGTACCAGCCTCTACTACTTCCTTTGGCAGTTTGTTCAATCAATGTATCACCCTTTGCATGAAAAAGTTGCCCCTTAGGTCCCTTTTAAATCTTTCCCCGCCCACCTTAATCCTATGCCCTCCAGTTTTGGACTCCCCTACCTATGGAAAAGACCTATCCATGCCCCTCATGATTTTATAAACTTCTATAAATATGTATCCATTATCAGTTGTCAGTATCATACAGCAAAGCTGCCAGTTCTACAGAATGCTGAGAGACACAGAACATTAATGGCATCTGTAGAGAAAGCTCATGACCATCTGTAACATCTTGAACAGCTGAAATTTGTTATGGACCAGGCCAGACCCCCTCAAAACATTTCAAGCAAGTGGCCCAGACCCTAACTTTGCTACTTGTTTTAAGCACGTGTAAAGTGGACATTCCAGGATGGATGCAGCTGGTCAAACCACTGAGTTTTAAACAAAACAGGATTTATTTATAAGATTACCGAATGAAACACAAACAAAAGAGAACAGAATACAGAATAACTTAACCTATCCAAAAACCCAACAGATTGTCCCAACTTAATGATGCTATTCCAAACACTTGCAACAATCCCCATAAACACTCCTTGGCACAAAAGGTAAAATCAAACACAGGGTCTTCCAGGAGATAAATCAGAGAACACCAGCCTGGACCTGCTTCTTTGGGTCCAGCAGCTTTTTTTTTAAATTCTACTGCTAAAAACCAAACCAAACAAAACCAGAGAAAAGCTGAGCTGGGAGAACTGGCCACTCCCCTGCTACAGAGAAGTTTTCTTTTTCAAAGACTTGAAAACCTGTTGCCTGAGGCAGTATCTGTTAGCTATAATCAAACTGGCCCTAAAACCTATCAACTTAGATTTTTCAGAGTGTGTCTTCTACGACCTCTCCGAAAAAAAAAACAAGGACAACATAACCTTGTTAAAGGAGCAACTTTGTCCACATTGATTTGAGTTACAATGCCGGGTGGCACGGTGGTTTTGTGATTAGCACTGCTGCCTTACAGTGCCAGGGATCCTGGTTCGATTTCACCCTCGGCCGACTGTCTGTGTGGGGTTTGCACATTCTTCCTGTGTCTGTGGGGTTTCCTCTGGGCGCTCAAGTTTCCTCCCACAATCCAAAGATGTGCAGGTTAGATGGATTGGCCATGCTAAATTGCCTCTTTGCTAGGTGGGTTAGGCATGGGAAATGCAGGGTGACAGGTTTAGGGTGCCTCTAGGTAGGATGCTGTTCAGAGGGTCGGTGGACTCGGGCCGAGTGTCCTACTTCCACACAGTTGGGATTCTATGATATCCCCTTTCTTTTAAAAAAAACAAGTTGATTTTGTAAATACATTAGGCATGACCATTTGTATCATCCAGAAATTACATTGCTTAGCTGCATTGGACTACAATGTCCTACTTATGCAAACAGAAGTCTAGAAATGTGTACAGTGTGGCACATATCGTCTATAGGCTCCTTCTGTGTCAGAAATAAGCTGGTCACCATACTAGACTGGGCTGCACACAATGAGTTTAGGATATGCAACTGAATCATTTAAAATGTACCTTTAAAATCCGAGGATTGTTGTAGAATACTCTTCTGAAATTGCATCATCCCATTAGCTGATTCAACATGTGATAGACACATTCAGAACTGGTGGCATTAACACCAAGGACGTATCAAAAGTGCTATTCTGGGATAGATTACATCAGGTCCTGGGACTTACCTTAATGTTTTAGAAGACCACCCAACACAACCTCCTCCTTAATATTGACATGCCCTAGATTTTCAACATACTCCTCTGTAACCTTACCATCATCCATCTTTCTCCTTGTGAATACTGATGTGACGTACTCTTTAAGGACCTCACCCACTTTCTCCATGCATAAGTTCCCTCCTTTATCCTTGAGTGGGCCTCTCCTTTCCCTCTTGTTCCTAGTAGATGTATAAAATGCCTCCTTAATCTTACATGTCAAGGACATTACATGACCCCTTTTAGCCTTGCTAATTCCTTGTTTAAGTTTTGTTTAAGAGTTTGAAAATTATCTGTGATCTCAATACTTTTGGCTCAATTTATGTTTCTCTTTGAAGTTTTTCCAGCTTGCATAAAATGGAATAAGCAAACAATGCAGACGAGCTCTGCAATTTCCTACTGATTGCTGTTTGTGTTACATGCTCTTGAATGCAGTACAACACTGTTTTCACTGTCCCCACTGTTGCAACGTTCTGCTCTACCACTGACAGTTAGGAAACTAGGGAAATTATCACCATTGAGCCGCCCACCGTAAACATTCTGGGTATCACCATTGACTAGAAACTGATCCAAATTTTGTTTCCATGTCGATTCGGTCACCCGAGATAGAAATGGAAAGGTCTAGGAGGGTAGGGAGGAGTTTGAGACGGTCCAGAAACTGACCCAGCCATACAAGTACAGAGGATACAAGAGCAAGCCAGAGACTGGGAATTCTGAAGCAATGGCTCACTATCTGACTCCCCAAAGCTTACCATCTATAAGGATCAAGTCAGGAGTGTGATGGAATATTCTCCATTTATGTGGATGAGTGCACCTTCACTAACACTGAAGAAGCTTACCATCACTTAAGATAGAGCTAAGACATTCTGCTTGCTAAGCACCCCAGCCACCTCCTTAAACCTTAATTCTCCCAGTCATGGCATATACTAGCTGTAATGAATACCATCTGATTATGTTTATGTAGCTCATCAAGGCTTTTTTTTGACAGCAACCCCCAAACCTGTGACCATTACTTGAAAGGAAAGAGCAGTAGGGTGTGTGTGTGTGTGCACATATGGGGTGGAGTGGAGGAGTTTAAATAAAGAACCCACCTGAAAGTTGCTTTGCAAGTCACACTTCTGACATGGCCGTATATCGTTGCATCTTCATCATTGCAGGGTCAGAATCCTGGAACTCTTTCAGTCAGGTTGTATCCACACAACTTGGAGTGCAGAGAGTCAGGTGGCTCACTGCCAATTTCTCAAGGGCAGTTAGGAATGTGTAATAAAAGCTGGCTTCACATGTTCTGTGATTGAAGAAAAAATTTCAAGAAAAAGTATTAATTGGCTGAAAGCAGACTTAGTTGTGTTAACTATATATATATAAGATAAACTCACTTGGCCATTCAAGTAGTTCAAGTACTTTATTCTTTAAAACGTGAATGGAATGTACTTTTACTATTTAATATTACAGAATTTGTTAGTGTAGAATTCTGTTAGCTCAAAGTTGACTATGCTATTTTCATAGGACTTTTTCCTTTATATGGAAGAACCACTTTAAGCTTGACTTTCTGGTGAGATCTGCTCAACAAAGCCCAACAGTTACAGTATTATCGATGAGACCTCCAATGGAATTTTATAGATGCCAAACTATTTGAGAAGGAAATTTCAGCATTAGATCATTGTGAAAATACTCAGTTGGGAAGAATTTATTTTTAGCGACTAAAATAAAATTTTATTGTGTGTATTCTTGATTATCTAATTTTCAACATGTACTTTTCAGTTTTAAGTAAAACTGTCAAAATATGATAGGCAAATAAACATTTCTTCTTTCTTGAATCTATGAAATGTTCTGTGGTGCTCGAATATTATAGTAAACAGCTGCAGTAATGAGTTCCTTCCCAGAATGTATTGCATCAGGGAGGCATAATTATATATTCCATGGGTAACTACTTCACTGTTACGAGATTAATTCTTCCATAGGTGTAGCAGCATATGATTCAAATCATTTTGTTTGATCAATTGAAATTTAAGAGTTTTGATAAGATAAATTGGTCATGTACTGAATTATTTTTGCCACTATCATTTTACAGTTCCTGCCATTAAAATCAGAATTATTTTTAAGTTATCTTCATTAAGATCAGCAAAATAGATACTGATACAATCTATTTTAAGGATATTTTCATCTCAATTAGTCAGAAGGAGGAATTGTCTAAGATCTAACTTAGTAAAACACATGTTCCCATATTCTTATGTATGACAAGTGACAGTGTTTCTCCAACTAAGACAGCAGATGAAGCTTTCAGTGCTGAAGTTGATCTTTCCATTTTTCTCTTGGAATTACATCTGAGGTCATAGACAAAATAAAGCAACCTAAGTGAACTAAACAGCGTTTCAGTCTCTAACGTTAACCCCATTATTTGTTTCAAGTGAATCAGTAAAGATATGAGGCAACAATTGAGAGTTAGGAAAGAAGCTTACGTTGTGCACAAATACAGCAGAGGAGCTGCATGATAAGAATGACTGTGAAGAAATTAGAAGAAAAGTGTAAAAAAATTAGGAAGACAAATAGGCTATAAAATTAAATTAACAAGAAACATCAAATAAAAATTTTAGAAGCACACCTGTAAAAGAAGGAAGGCTGGAATGGGTGTAGAACCATAGACTTAGGCATTGGTCTTTTTCAGATTGGCAGGATATGACAAGTAGAGTGACACACGAGGTGCTGGGGCTTAATGCGTTATAATTTACATCAATGAGTTTTAGGTGTGTGAAGGCATGATAGCTAAATTCACAGACAGCACAGAGATAAGAAGGTGTGTTGTGATGATGAGTTCTTCCCAGCCCCGGAAGAAAATGGATGTTGGCAAGTCATTTGGAAAAATTGGTTGATGTTGCCAGAAATGAGATTCTTGGGGGAGAAAAATGTTTGATTCCCGAGCCAGGTTTGAATGTCAAAATGAAAATCTTGCTTGAGTGTCAAAAGGCTTATTTGTATCTATTTACATAGATTAGCATGCCATTATTACCTAATCTCACCACATTAATATGCACAGTACTGAGAAAGAGGCCTACCAATTGACATAATCATCAGTCACCAACTCAGATTCTGATACTTCAAGGCTAGTACAAAGTTGGAATCAGCAAATGGTGAGAAATCTGGGCTTGAATAGCCTGCAAACAGGACAGGGGCGAAGGATAATTTAGTTGTCAGTTCATCAGAAGGTGAGGTGAAAGATCAGGACTGCTGAACAGAACTCGCCTTCTTGCAAAATAAAGGAGAAAGCTGATGGGCATTCACACCTAGTTTCTGGGTGCTTTGGTGACCTGGCAAACAGTCTTATGTCATTGCCAAGGAGCATGGAGGAGTGTGGCTCTAACCTAGCAAAGGGTAGAACTCAGAGCTTGCCCTTTTTTTAACATATGTTCCAGCTCCTGTCATGCAGCACACCTGATGGCACTTCAATTGCTGAACCCATATCTGTCGCAGTCTTGGGTGGATAGATGATTTATTCTGCTGGCTCCCTGAGGATGTGGCAACACTAACAACTCCACGAATACACTTCCAGAAACGCTTAAGTACTTCCAGATACATTACAATATAAACACTTCTAAAAGAAACCTTACCTTGAATTTAGTTTCCTGGTCTTTTTAAATAATACCACTGAAAGGGCCCATTTTGCAACTTCATGCTTATAGTCACGTAGTATGACAAAACATGGGTAGTGCTGATTAAAAAAAAATACATGCTGTCAAAACTCTTTGTCTTGCACTTACATAAAAAAAGTGAAATTTCAAAGGAAGCAACAAAAGCCAGTGTATTCTTTCTCAACCAATCACCATTCTCTTCTTAGAACTTAGAATCTCTACAGTGTGGAAACAGGCCCTTCGGCCTAGCCAGTCCACACTGACCCTCTGAAGAGTAATCCACCTTGACTCATTCTCTTATTTCTTTATGTTTCCCTTAACTAATGCACCTAACATTATGGGCAATTTAGCATGGCAAATCCATCTAACCTGCACATTTTTGGATTGTGGGAGGAAACCGGAGAAAACCCATGCAGACACAGGGAGAATGTGCAAACTCCACAAAGACAGTTGCCAGAGGCTGGAATCGAACCGGTCCGTGGTGCTGTGTGGCTGCAGTGCTAACCACTGAGCCACCATGCCACTCTTTCAATACAACTTGTTGTTTCTTTTGAAATTGGGCATTCCTGCATCTGTCATGATGAGTGTAAGAAAAAAATTTTCATAGCAAGTCTCATTTTTCAGCAAACGTTTTGTGCTTCTTGTTTGCACTGAAATGGAGGAATATGTTACCTGCACTTGCGTTCCCCAAATTAGGAATCCTGGCATTACATCAGCCAGTTATGATTTGGAGATGCTGGTGTAGGAGGTTATAGTCCAACAGGTTTAATTGGAAGCACTAGCTTTCGGAGTGCTGCTCCTTTATCAGCTAGTTGTGGAGTACACAATTGTAAGACGCAGAATTTATTGCAAAAGTTTGCAGTGTGATGTAACTGAAATTATACATTGAAAAATATTTTGATTGTTAAGTCTCTCATCTGTTAGAATGACTGTGTTAGTTTTACTTCTTGGTCATTCTAACAGATGAGAGAGACTTAACAAACAATCAAAATATTTTTCAATGTATAATTTCAGTTACATCACACTGTAAACTTTTGCTATAAATTCTGTGTCTTACAATAGTGTACTCCACATCAACCTGAAGAAGGAATAACGCTCCGAAAGCTAGTGCTTCCAATTAAACCTGTTGGACCGTAACCTGGTGTTGTGATTTTTAACTTTAATCACCCAATTAGACTGTATCCATTGAGAGACTGCAACATGCAGAAACATTCCTGAATGCAGAAATGAAGCAGCCAGCATCAAAGCAGACAGAACAAAATAGGATAAAAGCCCCATTGTACCAGTTATACTCTGGGAAATGTTGCATCTGTAAATTTAAACTGTCCTTGTGGGAATGCACTGACAGTATTTTGTGTATAACAAAATGTCAACTACATATAATCATAAGAAAGGAATTTTTTGAAATCTAAACAAAATTTAAATCATACTGTAATCAGCAACTTGTACTCAAACACCAATAACTGCTTCACATCAAAATATCTAAATCTCAAACATTTCTTCTTAAGTTGCTTGGGTAATTTTTGACATCCAACATTTAATTAATTTAGAAGATCAAAGTAATGATATTTGAGGAGGAAGGAAATAGCTTGCATTTATGACTTCATGATTTCTAAATATTTTACAATTAATAAAACAGTTTTTGAAGAGTAGTCACTGTTGTATTGTAACATGGCAGAGAATTTGTTGCCAGCATGGTCTCAAGCTGTAATGTGATAATGATCAAATCATCTGTTTCTTTTGGGATATTGATTAAGGAATAAGTATTGACAAGAACACTGAGGAGAGCTCACCTGCTTTTGTTCAAAATAGAAGCCTCTGGCGAAAATGTGATCTTTTATGTACTCCTAAGGATAAATGGGTTTAGCACATGATTTAAAAGATGCTGCCCACCCACCCAATAGTACAGCATTTCCTCAATACTGCACTGGAGTGTTAGACTAGCTTTTGTGCTCAAGAGAGTTGACTGGGTCCTGAACACAATCTTCAGTGCAAATAAAAATCTTCTGTTCACTTGTTTAGTAAAGCCTTTCATTAAACTGAATAACATGCCAATACCTTTGTTAAAGTAACAGGTGCTTATGACTAAAGCTGAGTAGCATTATTTCAGCTCTTGTTAAATTGAGTGCTCAGCACAAAAAGTAGTTGTTCAGTCCAGTCAGCTGACAGCAATCTCCACCAGCCTTGTTAGCTACTGTATTCCAGTCATTATATCCTTCTATTGCATATGGTCTCATGCCAATCTAACTCCACCGTAATTATACCTATGCTATTTGACTCAACTACTTCTTGTTCCACTTTTTTGCCATTCTTTTAAGTAGAGAAGCTTTTTCTACAATCCAGTTGAATTTATTTATAAGTGTTGTATCTATGACCCTAGTTTTACACTACATTTACAAAATCACATTCTCTACATCAACCCTCCCAAAATCCTTCAGAATTTTTCTAAAGAATAAAAATTAGTTATTAGATATTTCATAGAAACTCACAGTACACTAAGAGGCCATCCAGCTTTTGTTGTCTTTGTTGGCTGTTTGAATAAGTAGTTGTGTTTAGACATACTTGTTTTCTGACTGCAGCCTTCCAATCCTCAATATTCAACTTTTTAAAATAATTTATGTAATCAATTGCTGTCATCTCTTCAACATAACACTCCAAATCCCAACAAGTCTCAATTAAAATATTCCAGTTTTCCCTCTAAACCTTTTCAAGTATTTTAAATCTACAACCCCTGGTATTGACCCATTCCACCAGAAGGAACAGACTTTTCTAACTTTTAAAACTCAACAAAACTCTTCAAAAGCACACTGGTACCTCTAAAACTCCTCTGTTCTGAACAGAACTTGGTTCACCATTCCAACATCTCGTAACCGAAGTCTTTCATCTGTGGTAATATCCAGATAAATCTCTTCCGTACTCTTTCTAAAGCCTAGACTTGGCCTATCATATGCACATTCTTTTTGAACCCAGTCTCAGTCTAAATGACCTGAAACTAACTTCTGGCGATATGCGTGAGTAGTTTTCATGGTTCTGAGGCCATAGTCTCATCAAAATTAAGTAACTAGGCACTTATGCTCAGTATTTAAACTCTGGTAACTCGGTTTGCCCTGACTGTTTGACGCTGACAGTAAAAGGTCATGCATGGGTCTATTTTACCGGAAGAATTGTTGGAGGAGCATAATTGGGATTTGAGGTGTCGATGCTTCAAATCTCGGTCCACGAAATATTTATAGAAAAATCAAATGCCAAAGCTCTTTCGAAAGAAAAGTACGCAAACCCCTCGATGGGCTTTTTAGATTGCGATAAAAGTGTGTCTCTGCAAGCACCGCCGCCCCCCGGAGCCCGTAACCTATCGCGACTCTGTGTGCTGGGTGAGTAGGGAAGCTGTCCCGACTGGTAATTATTGACAGAAAAATCGAGCTTGTGGTATCACTTAAATTCTTTGTGTTTCGTGTACTTTCGCTGTTGCCTGAACCGTCGGTTAGGTCGAGCAATGTTTACAATGAACGAGATTTACATAGCATCAGAGGGCAAAGTATTTGGAAGGGAAAATTCTGACAGGCCAGCCACAACAAGGAAGGATCTGGTTGGCTCGTCCTCAAGGATGTGGCTGCGAGAATTTTTGTTGTTCAACTTGTAAAAATCTAAAAAAGCGCCTCCAACTGGATTTAGCTTTCCATTTCTTCTTGCTACTGATTTTAATAGACATGTGCTGCCTCCAACAGCCCAAAACTATAATTTGCAGCTGATTTTGTTGACATTGTCAATAATATACTGAATGTCAGTAGATGAAAATTATCCTTCACTTGTCAAATTTCATCCTTAACATTTTAAATAAATGTTTTAGTCTATACTCTTACTTTCAGAAGCCACTGGCATACGTTACACTGAAGCAAGCATTTGACAGGAAGGCGGTAGGGAAGATCAATTTTAAAGTAAATCAAGTTTCAGGGTTTGGATGGAATCAAATGACACTAATCTCCAGGCAGAATATTTGGTCCAGAAACAGATTTTAGTCACGTGATTTGCTCAGCTACGTAATAGCTTGACTTAAAAAGAAAAGGATTTATCGCAAGAAATAAACTTAACCACAAAATTTAACCACAAAAGTGCAACAATACATTGCACAAATACTTAATTAACAAAGTACATTGAGTTGTCTGGTTTCACTCTAATAAAAATAATTAATTCTGTAATTTAAGGCTCAGGTACATGCTCAGTTCCTTTTGAAGAGGCAATCAGTTTCATTGTAGCAGAAAAGTAATATACGGTAGATGCTGGAAATCTGAAATAAAAGCATAAAGTTTTGGAGAAACTCAGCAGATCTGTCAGTTACTGCGAAGACAGAAACATTGTTAACATTTTGAGTCAATTAATATTTCTTCAAGAACTCAAAAAAATTACATTCAGCAGGAAAGTGGTTCTGAGCAAGTTATTGGAGCTAAGGGCTGACAAGTCCTTCATTCTGTTGGATGTTATTCTAGGATCTTAGGAGCATAAGATATTGGAGCAGAATTAGACCATTCGGCCCATTGAATCTGTTCATCCATTTGACCGTGGCTGATATGCTTCTCAACTCCACTCTCCTGCCTTCTTCCCATAACTTTTGATCCTCTTGCCAATCAAGATCCTTTCTATCTCTGTTTTAAATACATTCAATGACTTGGTCTCCATAACCTTCTGTGGCAATGAGTTTCACAGATTCATCATCCACTAGCTGAAGAAGTTTCTTAAAAGAAATGGCTAGTGAGATCATAATCGTTAGTTTAATCGTTGAATTTAGAAATTTTCAGTCAGAATGAAAAGTAGCAAATAGAAACTCTTTATTCAAGAAGTGAAGGAGGCAGAAAACTGGAAAATATGAGCCAGTTATCTTGACATTTGTATTAAGAAAGATGTCAGAAACTTTGGTTAAAGACATTATAACAGGGGACTTTAGTTTGTGATAATCAGGCAGAGCTAAAAAGGTTTTGTGAAAGAGATAACAAGTTTCATCAATTTATTCGAATACTTTGAAGGAGTTGCATGTGCTGTGTTTAAAGGGCAGCCTGTAGAAATACTATCGTTGGATTTCCAGAAGGCATTTGATAAGGTGACACATCAAATTTTATTGCGGAAAATTAAAGTTCAAGATATAAATTGTAACATCAGAGCATGCTAAAAGAACGGCTGACTGGCAGAAAACACATAAATGGATTTTTATCTGATTGGCAGGATATGACGAGCAGTGTCCCACCAGTGTCTGTGTTGGCCTCAACTTCTTCCAATTTATATCAATGACTTAGATGAGTGGAACAAAGCCATGATGGTTAAATTGTCAAGCATATAGGTAGGAAATTAAATTGTGACGAAGGCATAAGACGTTTGTAGGCAGCTATAGATGGGTTAAGTTAGTGGACCAAGAGCTGGCTGATGGAGCATATTGCAGGAAAACGCGAAGTTATTCAATTCGGCAGGAAGAATAAAATCAAAGCAGAGTATTACTTAAATGGAGAATGAATGCTGAGATGCAGAGGGTTCTAGGGGATCTAGTGCAGAGTTACAAAAAGTTAGTATACAGGAAGAACAAACAATCAAGAGGCTAATGGAATACTTTACGACTTTATCATGAGAGGAATGTAACGTAAAAGCAAAACTGCTGTGATTTCATTCTGCATGGCATTAGTGAGACCTTATCTCAAATATTGCATCCAGTTTTGATCTCCTCAATTGAGAGAGGATGTAAATGCGTTGGAGGAGGATTAACAGGAGATTTATTAGATTGATACTTGTAATGAGTGCATTGTCTTGTGAGGATAGATTGGATAGGCTAGCTTATTTCCACTGGAGTTTAGAAGTTGAGGGGTGACTAGATTGAAATATTAAAGATCCTGAATTGCCTTGACAAGTTGGATGTCCTGCTCACATCTGGAAAGAATGTTCCAGAAGTAGGGTTTACCGTTGTATAACTGAAATGAGAAATCTTTTCTGTCAGATGGATATGCAACTTTGGAACTTTCTGCCTTAGAGGGCGATGGAAGTGGGGTCATTAAGTATTTTTTAAGACAGAGGTACTTAGATTCTTAGCGAGGTTTGAGAAAATTTGTAGCTCAGGTTGAGATTCTGGATATAGATTTGCTCGCTGAGTTGGAAGGTTCATTTCCAGACATTTCGTCACCCTACTAGGTAACATCTTCAGTAGACCTCGGGCGAAGCATTGCTGATAAGTCCTGCTTTCTATTTATATGTTTGGGTTTCTTTGGATTGGTGAACACCAAATAGCCACAAAAAGACATGACCCTCTCTCACTAGTATCCTTACATACAGATGAGGAAGGACACCACTTTGACTGGGACAACACATCCATCTTAGGACAAACCAAACAAAGACACGCATGAGAATTCCTAGAAGCATGATTTGGAGATGCCGGTGTTGGACTGGGGTGTACAAAGTTAAAAATCACACAACACCAGGTTATAGTCCAGCAGGTTTAATTGGAAGCACTAGCTTTCGGAGCGCCGCTCCTTCATCAGCTGGTTGAGCGGCGCTCAGAAAGCTAGTGCTTCCAACTAAACCTGTTGGACTATAACCTTGTGTTGTGTGATTTTTAACTTTGTAGAAAGATGTAGACAGGTTAGGAGAGTGGGCAAAGAAGTGGCAGATGAAATACAATGTGGGAAAGTGTGAGGACATGCAGTTTGGTAGGAAGAATAGAATAATGGACTATTTTGTAAATGGGGATAAAATTCAGAAATCGAAAGTGCAAAGGGACTTTGGAGTCCTAGTCCTGGTTTCTCGTCAGGTAAACTTGCAGGTTGAGTCAGTAGTTAGGAAGGCAAATGCAATTCATCTTGAGAGGACTAGAATATAAAAGCAGGGAAATATTTCTGAGGCTTAAAAGGGTCTGGTCAGATCACATTTAGAGTATTGTGAGCAATTTTGGGCCCCTTTCCTCAGGAAAGATATATTGGCCTTGGGATGAGTCCAGAGGAGGTTCATGAGGATGATCCCAGGAATGAAAGGCTTAACATATGAGGAACATTTGAGGACTCTGGGACTATACCCGATGGAGTTTAGAAGGATGGGGGGGATCTGATTGAAACTTTCAGCATAATGAATGTCCTAGACAGAATGGAAAATGTTTTCATTGGTAGGAAAGATGAGGACCCGAGGGCACAGTCTTAGAGTAAAGGGAAGACCTTTTGGAATTGAGATAAGGAGAAACTTCTTTAGCCAGAGTGACGAATTTGTGGAATTCATTGCCACCGAAGACTATGAAGGCGAGGTCATTGAGAATATTTTAAAAACAGATAGATAAGTTCTTTATTGCCGTGGGAATCAAAGGTTGTGTGGAGAAAGTGGGAAAATAGGCTTGAAAAACCAATCTGCCATGTATGAATGACAGCGCAGACTTGATGGGCCAAATGGCCTAATTTCTGTTCCTATGTCTTCTGGTCTTATGCTTGATGTATAGCTAAACTCCATTTAAGCATCTTTATTTCCATACTCCTAGTTACCACAATTCCATTAAAACTTATTTAATGTCAACTTACAAAATCAGATAAAGGCCAAGATTTCATTGGCCTTTTTGATTACTTATTATTACCGGAAGGAAACTAGCAATTAGTAACTTATTGGGTCACTTATCAGTGATGAGTTTTAATTTATCCCAGGACTAACAAAACTAAACAAAAATTATGCCAAATATTCAGTAAAATACAATTTAAGTACTGCCAGACAATAATTATATGACTTATTAGTGGATAAGTATAATTGAGTTTTGCGGCATCAAATAATAGAAAATTGACTGTCTGTAAATTGTGAATTACTTGCTCCCAATTTTCTTTTTTGGATTTGTTCATGCAATATGAACACCACTGGCAGGGCCAACATTTATTGTCCATCTCTAACTGTTGCTGAGAAAGTGATAGCAAGTTTTTTCTTCAAAGTTTGCATTCCATACCCATATGGGGTAGTTCAGGCTGGAGTTCCAGGGTTCATGTCCAAATAAATTTGGACATTTTATTTTATTTACTTTTGAGACCGATTTATTTTGAGAAAAATAAGTAGTTCTACAATATAAATGCATGTTGTAAAATTGATTTTTGCTTTGGTCTTTCTGTTTTTAAGGTGCTTTTTAACTATCCATGGATTTTCAAATAGAAGAAGAGCCCTCTGTTAGCACGAACACACATTGTACAAGAAATAAAAAGGGAGGATGTTTAAAGAGACTAGGTAAAACATTTAATTATTTCTTCACAATACAGGGTGATTTAAAAAAAAAACAAATTATAACATTTTATTTTAAAATATATAGATTCTACTTGGAGATTCTTCCATTCAGCCCACTTTTTTGTCTACCTGACTCATTTAATATCTACATGGGTGAGTGACTTTATTTAACACCATTGTACATTTGAAACTTTGTATAGATTTTAAAATTATATTTACCACAATTGATTATTAAATTATAATTTTCAAATATTAATTAAAACTATAAAAAGTTATTTATTTTTCTTGGCCAAGCCTTTTATTGATCCTTTCTTATGGCTTTAAGTAAGGGAACCTTATCTATGTTATTATTCCATTGTATGAAATGTAGTAAACAGATTTTAAATTATCTCAGAATCAACTGTTTTGAACTAAAATGTCACACAAGTTATTATTATTTAACCTGCACAATTTGTAAATATGCTACTAAAGTTCAAAAAAACTACACAACTATTTTTATAGATACAGTGTAAATATCTGTTTATTTTTACAATTAACAATGAATTACAGGGAAACCTTTTATCTTAAGACAGCAGCTGGAAAAGTTGATATTGCCATTCAGTAAAATGCAGTTTGAAAGGAACTATACATCTGAGCTGATAATGAAACCTTATCAAATGTTTTTGAATGTTATGACTTCAATACAATTTCTATCTCTGCATACCCTGAAAATAGGTTTCGGGAGATCTTAAAATGCAGTAATATGAAAGTTACTCATCATAGAATACTTTTCTATTATATATTTTACAGCATTATAATTCTCAGTCGAAATATTCTTTGCTGCAGAATAATGAGATAGCTATTCATGTCCACAATCTCCCTTATATTAGATTATTTGTTTGAAGTGTGTTAGCTTCGTGGCTTAATTTACCCTGACCCACTTTGAGATTGAATTGTGTTGGCTGAAGGATGAGAACAAGTTGTTTTTCTCTTTTGGTCCAGGGAACCCAACAAAAGGCAGGTGAGAGTATTTTTCCTTCTTTCCTCCCAACCGCCGAGGATATATATATTATAAAAATCTGAAAGTGTTATAATACATTTGCATTTTGTTCTTCAGGGCGATCGCATGTGGCACTTTGCTGTCTCACTTTTCCTGGTGGAACTCAATAACAATAGTTTGCTGCTTCCAGCAGTTTTTGGTTTGGCTGTTTCTTCATCACTTATTTTATTTGGTGCCTTAGTTGGAAACTGGGTTGACAGAAACACCAGAATGAAAGGTTTGATGGTTTTATTACACAGAAAAATAACTCATGATGAGCATTAACATAGTAAATTAACAATGGTCCAATGTATTGATATATTAACCATAAACCAATATTTTCCTTTTTTGAATTTTAGTTGTGCAAGTTGCTCTTCTTATCCAGAATCTCTCTGTGATCTTATGTGCTGTGGTGCTTATGTTGCTATTTGTTTATAATGCTGAGATCACTATCCTATGGAATGGTTGGATGAAGGTAAGTATGACTTAATAGTGTTAAATTTGCTTGTCAAACAAGGCCTTTTTTGTTATAAGACCATATTAATTTCTTCATGCTTGTAATTATTATTAATGTCATTTTCTCAAAGTTTATCCAAACCGCACGAGTGATTAAAATAATGATAAACTTTGGATGAATTGCAAATTTGTTTACGAAAACATTTTTTTCTCTTTGTTTTTAGTAATGCTAAGTGGATTCTGTGGAGCAATAAATGGAAACTGCCAAGTGGTTAGCCTGGTGTTGGATTATGGATAGGGGAAGTCCTTGGTTATTAGTGGGAGGGATCTTGGGTCAAAGAGAAAACTGACAGTATTATTTGAGAGTTGAAAAAGGGAGAGGCTGGTCTTGGGATAACTGCTGACTGGATGTGAGACTACTAGAATATACTTAGATTTCCTAGACTCAGTATCCCTGCTTATACTACACTAACAATCAAACACATTTTGGGCGGCACGGTGGCACAGTGGTTAGCACTGCTGCCTCACAGTGCTAGAGACCCGGGTTCACCTCCCGCCTCAGGCGACTCTCTGTGTGGAGTTTGCACATTCTCCCCGTGTCTGCGTGGGTTTCCTCCCACAATCCAAAAATGTGCAGGTTAGGTGAATTGGCCATGCGAAATTGCCCGTAGTGTTAGGTGACAGGGTAAATGTAGGAGTATGGGTCTGGGTGGTATACGCTTCGGCGGGTCGGTGTGGACTTGTTGGGCCGAAGGGCCCGTTTCCACACTGTAAGTAATCTAATCTAAAAAAAATCTAATCACAACTCTAATCAACAGCCCAACACTATACCACCATTCAGCATTTCCCACTTCTTATTGTTGTAGAGAATCCACCAAGCATTGTTAAAAACATACTACTCTGCCCTTCTTCAGAATACGTTTCCATGTTTCCAATCTACCTACATACCTGCACCATCTTGCTTTATGTCCTTAAAGCATTTTAAAAAAACTAAAATTCATATTTATGAATTCATAAAATTACATATTTATATAAAAGAACAAAAACTACTAGTTTACATTTCACATTATGGACATAATCCCATAATGGACATCTTATGGCAACAGTAAGGTTTGTGGATTAGAATTGAGAAAAATGCTTTCATTTTATATGTGTCACATTCATTATTTATAGATCGCCTAGGAAGTGGCTATAAGATATTTTGAAAGCATTGAATAAGCTTTTTACTAAGTATACTCAGTGCATTAAAAATGTAGACCTTAGTTAGAGTTCACAATACGGTTTCAATCCTTGATGAAAGACAAGGGAGGAGGCATAAGTATTTGGGTGCAATGTGGGAGTAGCAAGAGCTAACAGAAAGAGGAAGAGCAAACATGGGTTGGTGGAGGGGATTGTGGTGGTGAAGAAGGAAATCTGTAACCTCTCATTACTTTTCCTTCCTCATGTAAAAAAAGGCTTTCTCAGCACCAAAATAAGGAACCATCCATTTATGTAAAGTGTAATAACAGTCATGACCACAAAAAGCATTGAATCTTAATCTGATTTTACTTGTGGCAGGAAATGTTAATCTGATTTTTCTTGTGGCAGGAAATGTTACTTTTTAGCCTGTTATCTAGGAATAGGAGCTGTGGGGAAGGCAGGAAAGGACTGTCTGTGGGGAACGCTGTCAAAATAAAAGAACTACGAAGGTGGGAGGAAAAGGCTATCAATGGATATAGATTGAATAAAGTTATAAATAGGTCATCTGGATGATGTAATTAAAAAAAAGAACACTTTGACAACAGGAGATAAAGTATGGAAAACAATAAAGTGTTAAAGCTGCTTTTTGTAGTTCTGAAACACAGTACTACATGCCTTGAAAGTGGAGCTGAAAGGACTTATAGGAAGTTACATTAAACATATATACATTGTTAAGTGTACAGGAATTGCCTACTCTACTGTTTTTATGGGATCAGGATACTTACTGGGCACTTCTGAACTCCTAGGCCCAAACTTCTATGCAGCATTGACTGTCATTTTAGAATAACCCAATGGGGTTTACAGTTAATTAAGTATTTTAAGTGTTGTGCACTGCTGTGCACAAATGCTGCAGCCAGTTTGTTTGTGAGTGATGACTGGGACATAATAATTGGCTGGAACATCAAGTAGGACTGCTGTAGCTGTCAAAATAGTGTAATGGATTATTTTGGTGCCCCGTCATCACTCACTAAACAAACACATTGACCACTGCATGACCATTATCACATTGTTGATTGTAGTTTGTTGTGCGCAAATTGGCTGCAGCATTTCCTGCATCACAGCAGTGACTAACACTAATTGGAGAGGATAGGCAGTACCTCAATTTAACGTCACATTTAAAAGATGGAGCCTCTGACTGCATAAAGTATTGAATGGTACTATCACCTAGATTTTGTGTTCAAGTCTCTGAGGTGGGAGTTCAGCCAAGAACCTTCTGACTCAAAGCGACATAACACTTAAAAATTTGTTCACAGGAGGTGGGCCTTTCTGGCTAGGTCAGCATTTCTTGCCTAACCTGAATTATCTTTAATTCAATGGTGATGGGTAGCTTTCTTGAACTGCTACAGCCAATGGGAGATGAGGACATCCATGCTGATGTTAGGCTGGGAGTTCCAACATTTTGACTCAGCAACAGTGAAGGCATCTGATATAATTACACATCAAGATGGTGTGTAGCTTGGAGGAAATTTGCAGTTGTGGTATTCCTATGCATCATCAGCTCTGTCTTACTACAAGATAGAGGTTATGTGTTTTGGGGGTGCTGTCTAAGGAATCTTGGATAAGTTGTTTTATAAGTGGCACACACTGCATTTATAAGTGATATGCACTGCAGCTACTATGTGTCATAGGTGGAGAGTGATAATGTAAATATTGGATGTGGTGCCAGTCAAGTAGCCTGCTTTAGTTTGAATGGTGTTGATATTTGTGTGTATTGTTGGAGCTGATCATATTCAAGCATCTATAATATTCCATCATGCATGGGTAGTTCTGCTATAACGTGCATTTCGTTAATGCGAATTTGCTATAACAAGATTGATGAATTGGTGTTTCTAAAGCACAAACTTTTAAAATGTGTGTTGGCTGTAATATGATTACATGGGCAACATTTTAAGCACTGTTTATAAAGCGTGATTTTTCTGTAATGCGGAGTTGCACAAGAATGCAACCATTGTGTTATAGAAGAACGACCTGCACCTCACTTGTACCTTGTAGATGGTGGACGGGATTTGAGATGTCTCCCAGGATGTTGATGGTGCAGAATTCTTTAACAGTAATGCAAATGTCAAGAGCAATGCTTGGATTCTGTCTTGTTGTAGATGGTCATTTCCTGGCATTTTTGTGGTGTGAATGTTACATGCAACTTATCAGCCCAAATGTGGATGCTGTCCAGGCCCTGCTAAATCTGCTTCAATATCTGAGGAGTCACCCTATCCAATACTTGCAAAATTCATACTCTCTGCCTACAACAGACAGTAGGTGCAGTGATATCACTTATAAATGCAGTTATTAAACAACTCATCAGGGTTCCTTAGACAGCACCTCCTAAACACATAACCTCTATCCTGTAGTAAGACATTGTGCAATCATTAGCGAATATCTTCACTTCTGATCTTACAATGGAGGGAATATCATTAATGAAGAAGCTGAAGATGGTTGTGTCTAGGACACTACCTTAAGGAATTCCTGCTGAGATGTCATAGTCATAGAGTCATAGAGATGTACAGCACGGAAACAGACCCTTCAGTCCAACTCGTATATGCCGACCAGGTATCCCAACCCAATCTCGTCCCACCTGCCAGCACCCAGCCCATATCCCTCCAAACCCTACCCATTCAGATGCCTTTTAAATGTTGCAATTGAACCAGCCTCCACCACTTCCTCTAGCAGCCCATTCCACACACGTACCACCCTCTGCATGAAAAAGTTGCCCTTTAGGTCTCTTTTATATCTTTTCCCTCTTACCCTAAACCTATGCTCTCTAGTTCTGGACTCCCCCACACCAGGGAAAAGACCTTGTCTATTTACCTTATCCATGCCTCTCATGATTTTGTAAACCTCTGTAAGGTCACCCCTCAGCCTCTGACGCTCCAAGGAAAACAGCCCCAGTCTATTCAACCTCTCCCTATAGGTCAAATCCTCCAACCCTGGCAACAGCTTTGTAAATCTTTTCTGAACCGTTTCAAGTGGGCGGCACAGTGGCACAGTGGTTAGCACTGCTGCCTCACAGCGCCAGAGACCCGGGTTCAATTCCCGACTCAGGCGACTGACTGTGTGGAGTTTGCACGTTCTCCCCGTGTCTGCGTGGGTTTCCTCCGAGTGCTCCGGTTTCCTCCCACAGTCCAAAGATGTGCAGGTCAGGTGAATTGTCCATGCTAAATTGCCCGTAGTGTTAGGTAAGGGGTAAATGTAGGGGTATGGGTGGGTTGCGCTTCGGCGGGGCGATGTGGACTTGTTGTGCCGAAGGGCCCGTTTCCACACTGTAAGCAATCTAATCTAATCTAATCTAATCCTTCCGATAGGAAGGAGACCAGAATTGCGCGTGATGGCCCAACCAATGTCCTGTACAGGCGCAACATGACCTCCCAACCCCTGTACTCAATACTCTGACCAATAAAGGAAAGCATACCAAATGCCTTATACACTATCCTATCTACCTGTGACTCTACTTTCAAGGAACTATGAACCTGCACTCCAAGGTGTCTTTGTTCAGCAATACTCCCTAGGACCTTACCATTACATGCATAAGTCCTGTTAAGATGTGCTTTCCGAAAATGCAGCACTTCACATTTATCGAAATTAAACTCCATTTGCCATTCCTCAACCCATTGGCTCAGCTGATCAAGATCCCATTGTAATCCGAGGTAACCTTCTTCGCTGTCCGGTACACCTGCAATTTTGGTGTCATCTGCAAACGTATTAACTATACCTCTTATGCTCACATCCAAATCATTTATGTAAATGATGAAAAGTAGTGGGCGCAGTGTCCAGGAGGCGAGATAACAGATCTCCAATAACCACAGCCATCTTCCTTTCTGCCAGCTATGATTCCAACCAGTAGAGAGTTTCCACCTCATTTCCTATTGATTCCAGTTTCGCTAAGGCTACTTACTGCCACACTTGGTCAAATGTCAACTTGAAGTGAAGGACAATCAAACTCATTTTCCCTCTGAAATTCAGTTGTCTTGTTCATGTTTTGACCAGAGCTGCAATTAATTCAGGAGTTAAGTGGCTTTGGTAGAACCCAAATTGACTGTCAGAGAGCAGGTTATTGCTGACTGAGTCCTTTGTGATAGCACTGTTCCATCACCTTCCATCACATCTTCCATCACTTCGCTGATGATTGAGTATAGACTGATGTGCAATAATTGGCTAGAATGGATTTGTTCTGCTTTATATGGGCAATTTTCAACATTTTCAGGTGGCTGCCAGTATTGTGACTGTACTGGAGCAACTTGGCTAAGGGCACAGTAAATTCTGGAGCATGTCTTCAGTATTATTGCTGGAATTTTGTCAGGACCCATAGCTTTTGCAGTATCCAGCTCCTTCAGCCATATCTTGATACTGTGAGAATTGAACCAAATTGGCTGAAGTTGTTTTCTTCACATTCTATATTCTCTTTTACACTTTGCTGTGTGTACTGTTCTTTCAGTAACACACTCATCACATATAGTGTATCCATGTCTGTAAGGCCTATTTTGTCCGACTCATATGTCTGACTTTTGTCTGGGCACGTCCTGTCCCCTGTTCCTAGTCACTGCTTATTTTTCTCTTCCTGTCTCTTTCCTGTTGGCTTCTTTCTTTCTGTTGCCTTGCTCCCACCAATCCTCTCAGTTGCCTGTGTTAACCCTCAGTGACCAGCATTATTATCCTAAAGCCTCATCTCATTGAGGTTTTCTAGCTTCTTTTCATTTTTCAGCTGGTTGGAGCAACCAACAGACTGGGGACAGGAATAAGGGATAAATCAAGAAAGAACAGCAGAAAGACTGGGCAGTAGACAGGGGAATAGGAGACTTGCAGGGATGATGAGAGATTAACAGAAGATTGTAAGAAGGAGAAATGCTGACGCTAAAACTAGAACAACATCAGTCCCAAGGAAGGGTCACTTGACCTGAAACGTTAACACTCTGCAGATGCTCCCAGACTTGATCAGGTTTTCTAGCAATTTCTGTTTTCGTACCAGAATCTGTGAAACGTTTAACAAATCCGCTGGCAATTTTTGATAATGCAACTAGAAAATTAGAAATGGAAAACTGGTGGATGTGATATTTTTGATTTTCAGAAAGCTTTTGACAAGGTTCTGCATATGAAGTAATTAAGTGAAGCAAGAGCACATGGTGTCCGCAGAATGTTCTGGCATGGATTGTGAACTGGCTAACTGACAGAAAAACAAAGAGTAGAATAAACAGCTAATTCTCAATTTGGCACCTTTGACAAGGTGGGGTAACAGAAAAATTAGTGCTTGTGTACAACTAATCACAACCTACATCAATTATTTCGAATAGGGATTAAATGTGATATTTCTAGGTTTATAGTTGATATAACTGACACTTTTACCGAGTTTTATGAGGAGGATGCAAAGGCACACTCAAGGGGATTTAGATAGGCTAGGTAAATGGGCAAAAATTTAATAGATGTAATTCAGTTCAACAATTGAACATCCACAGCTGTCTCGGTAGTAAATTGCATTGATCCAGAAATCTGAGTGAAGAAATCTCCCCTCTTCTCCATCTCATAGCTGATTCTTTTTTCTGACATTGGAAATCCTGGTTCTAGATTCCTCAGTAAAGAGAAACATTCCCCCAGTAGCTACCCTATCAAGCCCCTTAAGAATTTTAAATGTTGTATTAAGATATAGGCAAATTTAGTTACTTCAAATGCATCAGACTATTTGACAGTATATATAATCCCTATCATACCTGATAGTCAGGTTTGCTTTCTGGTCTAATGGTTCTGTTAGGGAAAGGACTAAATGGTTTGGTCAACTTGTACTTCGTGACATGTGGCTATGCTACTAGCATTCTCAAGAATGTGCTTGTGCTGAGAGTTGCAGACTTTACTCTATTAAAATAAACGAGTGTATCAAGAGGTTCACATGTCCTAACAGGCTGTCTTCAACACAAAGAACAAACTACTATTCCACAAGTGGCAGTGATTTTATTTAACAGTTGGCCTTGCATGAATTCCTTACTTTCAGAATATTGTTTCACTTTACATGAGCATGAAACTCTATTGTAGACACTATATAGTTTATTTTCTTGCTTAATGGTAATCAATTTACTTCTTGTTTAACAGATTGTTTGTTACACATTGGTGATTGTCATCGGTGTGATTGCAGACCTGGCTAGCACAGCAATGTCAATTGCCATCCAACGGGACTGGATTATAGTGGTTGCTGGAGACAGTGACAAACTATCAAGTAACTATCATAGCTCTTTTGGAAAAATACAATTTCTTAGTTGCTGAACAGATATACATTTTCATTTTTCACCTTGGAATCAAAGGTAGTAATTGTAGAAATGGCCACAAAGTTACTTATAATTTAGCATTTCCAAAAAATGACCTTGCTTTCAATGTTGATTTTGGCAGTGTTGTTTTTTAGTTTTGTGATTAAAAATTCTTGCATGCATTCTTTAACTTCATTTTTTTCCTCCATCTGTGCTTACTGACCCGACAGTAACCCAACCCGATGTTTTACATTCCCTCTCTGCCTCACATCTTCATCAATGCATTCTCATCTTTTTTTATTTGTTTGTTTTCTCAGGTTCAACATGTCTACTCCTCCTGACTGTGTGCCCTTAAAGCATGTCTTCCCTGTGACTTGTCTACCATGTGCTTCACCTCTCCACTACTACTTTGAGATGCATGCTGTCATTTCCTCTGTGCATGTTCTCACTAGCTATTGCAATTTTGTTCCCTGTCCAATGACTCACCTGCTTACCCTTACCATCCATAGTGTCCTTTCTCTTGCTGTCTCTCTGAGGTAGATAAAACTTAACAACAACCAGTCAGGATAATTCATGACATCTTAAATTTCCTCAAGGCACTTTTCCATTTGCCATGCTAGGTAGTTACAAGCGTGTTATCTAAGGTTATTACAAATAAAGATTTTGTGTTTATTTCTGATGATATTACAAGATCAATTGAGGTTTATCTACTTCAGTGCCAAAGTCAGATTTCAGACTTCCTGGAAAAATTAAATGACATGCATTTAGGACTATATTTTCTCCATTAACTACTTTTCATATGAAAGCAGAATGAGGCAAGATTTGAAATATTTGTAGAATAAAACTTTATTAGTAAGATTTTCTTAACTGTCTATAAATGGGTTTTGTTATGATCTTGTTACAGACCATTCACATTTCAAAAGAAATCCAAATAACCTGTTTTGACTAATAGAAATATATCTGACAATTTCACTTTTTAAACAAAATACAAATTTAAATGGATCAATTAAACAAAGTAAGTATAAGTGATCCAACACAAAGGCTTATAATTACTTACGTTTTGGACACAGGTTAACCTCTTATTTCCCCCATGAATTCTCTTATAAGATAAATCAGTCTTAAAATCATTTACTACTGCAAATGTGAGGGACCACTCACACATATGCTCCATCCTCTGGAGAATTTTTCAGCGCCACGCTTTCTCAGAGATCAAATTTTATTCACAAAGAACCTTAGGAAAAGTTGATGAGCAGAGAGATCTGGGAGTTCAAGTACATTGTACCCTGAAGGTGGCTGCACAGGTGGATAGAGTGGTCAAGAAGGCATATGGTATGCTTCCCTTCATCGGACGGAGTATTGAGTATAAGAGATGGCAGGTCATGTTAAAATCGTACAAGACTTTGGTTCGGCCGCATTTAGAACACTGTGTACATTCGGATCACCACATTATCAAAAGGATATGGATGCTTTGGAGAGGGTGCAGAGAAGGTTTACGATGACGTTGCCTAGTATGGAACGTGCTAGCTATGAAGAGAGGTTGGGTTAGGATTGTTTTCATGAGAAAAAAGGAGATTGAGGGGGGACCTGATTGAGATCCTCAATATCATGAAGGGTGTAGGCAAGGTGGATAGAAATAAGCTTTTTCCTAGGGTGAGGGATTTAATAACGAGAGGTCACGCGTTCAAGGTGAGAGGTGAAAAGTTTAAGGGGGATATAAGCGGAAAGTACTTTACACAGAGGGTGGTAGGTGCCTGGAATGCCTTGCCAGCACAGGTAGTAGAGGCAGGCATGGTAGATTTATTTAAGGTGCATCTGGGCATATGCATGGGTAGGTGGGGAGCAGAGGGATATAGATCCTTAGAAATTGGATAATAGGTTTAGACAGTGAATTTGGATCTGCTCAGGCTTGGAGGGCCAAAGGGCCTGTTCCTGGGCTGTAAATTTTCTTTGTTCTTTGTTCTTATTTAATCTGATTTCATAAATGGGGTTTACAATCTATTGAGGTTCACTGAATGTTTTTTAAAAATTAATTTGGCTCAAATTCCAAACAAAACTTCTTTCTGAATGCGGTTCTCAAAATATATAGGGGTGCCAGACAGATCTGCCTCTGGAAGTCCCCAACCACTTTGGAAAATGCGCTCATGTAGGGCAACAAATCTGGGAAATGTTGCCTCCATAAATAAAAGGGAGGGACATAGTGAGGACTTGCTCTTCCAGTTGCAAGCTGGTTCCCTCTTGTGCATGGTGCTGATATGCTCACTTTGAACCTATCAGCAGAAAATGTAGAAGAGACCCAGCCTGTGATGGAAGGAGAGGGAGAGTGTAAACCACATGAACCATGAATGAGATGTTTGTGACACTATTCAGTTGAAGTGTCACAGCTCAATATTTTACAGATTTATAAAACTGTTTCAATGTGCACTATTTTGCCTCTTTTGGTAAAAGAATTTATATGATGGGCTTGAGAAAAATATTGACATTTCCCTGCTGTGCCTGAGACCTTATCAGTTCCAAATTTCATAAAGGAATGTCACTTCCATATTTTTTCCTCCAAAATCTGGGTATATTCTATTGATAAAGATGAGATATGCTTTCTATTCAAAGACATTAGTACTGGACACTACCCATGTTTTCATTCCAATAATTTAGATTATTTTTGGAATTCTTTTCTGGTCAACATTAAACAAATTTTAAATAAATTGAAATCTGCTGTATGAATATTTTTACAGTCTTAATATTGTTTTCAAACACATTTTTGTTTGCTTTAAGATTGATCCTAAATTAGCACATCCAATATATTTATTTATCACCTTTTTTGAAATATTTTAAATTAAAAATCTTTCAAAATCCAATGCTTAACATTGAATAAAATAAAAAAAGGAAAACTGCAAATACCAGAAATCTAAAATAAAAACTGAAAATGTAAATTTCCAGCTGATCAGTCAACATCTGTAAAATGAGGTTATTGGCATTTCAGGTGTGGGACCATTCAACAAAATGTTTAAACAAATTTTACCGGTTAAGGGATTTTATACAAAAATTTCAAGTGGATTTAATACATGTCTTTTTAGTAGCCAACAGCTGTCATAGATCAGGAAAATTCTGCTTTTATGTGAAAACAAGTTCAGTGTAAGAATATGATCCTGATCATTCAACTTTTCTCAGAAGTTTGAAATCTGAATTTTATTAGTTATTAGTGTGAACACAATATAGAATATTATACATACCCAAAGATTATCGAACCAAGACCTGCGTTTGCTTTTGTAGGCATGAATGCTACATTGAGGCAAATTGATCTTCTCAGCAAACTGCTTTCACCATTGGCCGTGGGCCACATTATGGCTAACACATTTTCTGTAGCTGGATGTGGTTTTATAGCTGGTTGGAATTTGTTCTCCATGTGTTTTGAATATTTGTTGCTGCAAAAAATATATAAAATGACTCCAGGACTTGCAAAAAAAGGTGATAACCAGAAGAAGGAGGAAGAAGTTTCAGGTATGAGAAATAATTTGAAAAAGACACTGTAACTAAAATAATTCTATAATCAGTTGTTTTTGCACAATTTTTTTTCTTGAATTAACTCATTAAAAACATTTAATCATAAAATGATGTTATTTAAAATCAAGTACTGAATTGTTTAAATAATAGTTTATGGAAACCGTATGTTCTCTGGCACTGATTGCAGACTGATGACAGACTACCTCTGATTGTAAAAACAAGAATGCCTATTTTTGTCATTATGGCACAGATAGTAAGCTAGTATTGCAGTTGAACTTTTGTAACTATTTCAAGTAATTCTGCTCAGAAGTCTTAACCAAAATGATTCTCAATCCCAAAGAGCAATAGGAATTAGTTCCCTGTTATGGACGTGAATATCTATGGGATTTCTCGATTTCTTGTCATAACTTTGGTAGATGATGGTCAGAAATCACTTTTTAGGTATTCCTCTGGGAGTTAAGCTAATTTCTATTTCAGAAAAGCCTCCCAGAAATTTTATGCATGTTTCTTTAGTTTCTGATGTTCTTTCACTGATGTTGTTGCCTTCTACATGCAGAAATTACATATTTATCATCTATACCATCACCCCCTTACCCAAAATCAGCAATTACTCCAGACTAGCGGGTTATAAAATCATGAGGGACTTGGATAGGATGAATAGCCATGGTCTTTTTCCTCAGGTGGGGAAGTCCAAAATTGGAGGGCATGGATTTAAAACAAGAGGGTAAAGATTTAGAAAGGATAGAAGAACAAAGAAAATTTACAGCCCAGGATCAGGCTCTTTGGACCTCCAAGCCTGAGCCGATCCAAATGTACTGTCTAAACCTGTCGCCCAATTCCTAAGATCTGTATCCCTCTGCTCCCCACCTACTCATGCATCTGTCCAGACGCACTTTAAATGAATCTGCCTCTACTACCTTTGCTGGCAACATGTTCCAGGCACTTACCATCCTCTGTGTAAAGTACTTGCTGCGCATATCCCCCTTAAACTTTTCACCTCTTACCTTGAATGCGTGACCTCTCGATATTGAATCCCTCACCCTGGGAAAAATCTTATTTCTATTTACCCTATCTATATCCTTCATGATTTTGTAGACCTCAATCAGGTCCCCCCTCAGTCTCCTTTTATCTAATGAAAACAATCCTAACCTATTCAACCTCTCTTCATAGCTAGCACCTTCCATACCAGGCAACATCCTCGTAAACCTTCTCTGCGCCCTCCCCAAAGCGTCCACGTCCTTTTGGTAATGTGGTGACCAGAACTGTATAAAGTATTCTAAATGCGGACAAATCAAAAATCTGTACAATTTTAACATGACCTTCCAGCTCTTATACTCAATACCCTGTCTGATGAAGGCAAGCATACCATATGCCTTCTTGACCACTCTATCCATCTGTGCAGTCACCTTCAGGGTATAATGGACCTAAAGTCCCAGGTCTCTCTGCTTATCAACTTTTCCCAAGGCTCTTCCATTTACAGTATAGTTCGCTCTAGAATTAGACTTCCCAAACTGCATCACCTCACATTTGCCTGGATTGAACTCCATATGCCAATGCTCACCCCAACTCTCCAGTCTATCTATATTTTCCTGTATTCTTTGACAGTCTCCTATGCTTTCTGCTACTCCACCAATCTTCGTGTCATCTGCAAACTTACTGATCAGACCAACAATGCCCTCTTCCAGATCATTTATGTATATTACAAACAACAGCGGCCCCAGCACTGATCCCTGTGGAACACCACTGGTCACCTTTCCCCATTTCGAGAAACTCCCTCAACTACTACTCTCTGTCTCCTGTTGGGGAGAAAGTGAGGTCTGCAGATGCTGGAGATCAGAGCTGAAAATGTGTTGCTGGAAAAGCGCAGCAGGTCAGGCAGCATCCAGGGAACAGGAGAATCGACGTTTCGGGCATAAGCCCTTCTTCAGGAAGGGCTTATGCCCGACGATTCCTGAAGAAGGGCTTATGCCCGAAACGTCGATTCTCCTGTTCCCTGGATGCTGCCTGACCTGCTGCGCTTTTCCAGCAACACATTTTCAGCTCTGTCTCCTGTTGCTCAACCAGTTCTTTATCCACTGCTAGAATACCCTGCACACCATGTGACTTCACTTTCTCCATTAGTTTACCATGGGGAACCTTATTAAACGGCTTATTAAAGTTCATGTATATGACATCTACAGCCCTTCCTTCATCTATCAACTTGGTCACTTCCTCAAAGAACTCTATTAAGTTGGTAAGGCACGATCTACCCCACACAAAATCACATTGCCTATCACTGATAAGCCCATTCTTTTTCAAATATAAATAGATTTTAACCCTTAGTATCTTCTCCAGCAACTTTCCCACCACTGACGTCAGGCTCTCTGGTCTGTAGTTACCTGGAAAATCCCACTACCCTTCTTGTACAGGGGGACGACATGAGCAACCCTCCAGTCATCCGGCACCTCACCTGTGTTTAAGGATTTTACAAAGGATCTGAGAGGTAGTTTTATCATGCAGAGGGTGGTGCATGGATAGAACGAGCTGCCAGTGGAACTGGTGGAGGTGGGTACAATTACAACATTTGAAGGGCGTCTAGATGGATATATGAATAGGAACGGTTTAGAGGGATATGCGCCAAATTCTAGCAAATAGGACAAATTAGGATATCTGGTTGGTGCAGATGAGTTGAACCAAACACAGTCTGTTTCTGTGCTGTATGTCTCTGACTCGAGTTATCTTTGGAGGGCAAGAATATTTCAGGTTCATTTTGTCCATGACAAATTGCATCTTTGAACTCCTCCCATTTCCATGGGCCTCCAGATATTTTTAAGAAAGTCCAAAGAAAATTGTAAGGATGATATCAAAATTGAGACAGAACAACCAGCAGCAAAACGGGAAAATGTTTCCTTTTCCAGAAAAGAAGAGGCTAAGCGAGGAGCTGATAAATTAATATTATGAAGGGCTTTAGTAAGGTACATACAGAGAAAATCTTTCAATTTTAGAGGGAGTTTGAAACTGAGAGCCGTATAAGGTAGCAATAAACCTAATCGAGAATTCAGGAGAAATGTGAGTCGGATTGTGGAATTACTTGAAATGATGATGATGCATTTACAGAGAAGTTAGTTTTATGCCGGAAGAAGAAAGAATGCCATCCACTGAATCTCTCTGGCATTTTGAAGATGTTCTCCATTTTGAAGAGCCCCCAGTTCTGCTTCGTGAATCCATTCGCTGCCAGGCACTTCTTGAGAAATCATCCTATGCCTTTCAAAACCAATTTTACTACCAATGTCAAAACAATCTTGCCATGATATATCTCTCCGTAACCCCTCTGAGATCTTCCTAGTTCTGTGTCTATCGCTCTCAAAATCACAGTTTGAAGATTTCAGTCTGACTTCCATCTTCTTCCAGCATTGAAGAAGTCTCAAGTGACAACATCTATAATTGACTGTTTCACTCTTCCTTTTGACCTCTCTGCTATTGTCCAGTTTGATTTACCATGCCATTATTATTCAGTGCTTGTACTCCATGGGGTGACTATTGTGCAGTTCCACACTTTGTAAACATAACCGAGTCAATGTATCTTTCAGAATTGTTTGCTGTTTCTTTCTGTGTAACCAGTACACTGTCACTCAGTGCTCTTCCATATTTGGCTTATCTGTTGTATGTGCCACTTGCCTCCTTACTTCTTTTCAATGCCTTTGTGCTGTTGGATACTCTGTTCAACAGAAAGGGCAGAGTTTTGTCCTCCTCTGAATTGCTTTGCAGTAGCAGGGATGATGAGTGTGTAAAATGAGCATATCTCCCAGGCCTACTCACCTGCTCCTGCATTTGTTGTAATTGTGACAGGGGAAGCAGCAGGCAATTTGCTAATTAATCCTGAATGTCAGCTTTAAAATCTTTATTTGTAAATTAGAGTCATAGAGATGTACAGCACAGAAACAGACCCTTTGGTCCAACCCGTCCATGCCAACCAGATATCCCAACCCAATCTAGTCCCACTTGCTAGCACCCAGCCCATATCCCTCCAAACCCTTCCTATTCATATATCCATCCAGATGCCTTTTCAATGTTGCAATTGTACCAGCCTCCACTTCCTCTGGCAGTCTATTCCACATATGCACCAACCTCTGCGTGAAAAGGTTGCCCCTTGGGTCTTTATGTCTTTCTCCTCTCACCCTAAACCTATGTCCTCTGGTTCTGGACTCCAACTACACCAGTGGAAAGACCTTGTCTATTTATCCTATCCATGCCCCTCATGATTTTATAAACCTCTATAAGGTCACCCCTCAGCCTCCGTGCTCCAGGAAAAACAGCCCTAGCCCATTCAACCTCTCCTTATAGCTCAAATCCTCCAACCCTGGCAACATCCTTGTAAATCTTTTCTGAATCCTTTTAAGCTTCACAACATCATTCTGATAGGAAGGAGACCAGAATTGCATGCAATATTCCAAAAGTGTTCTAACCAATGTCCTGTACAGCCGCACCATGACCTCTCAACTCCTGTACTCAATACTCTGACCAATAAAGGAAAGCGTACCAAACGCCTTCTTCACTATCCTATCTACCTGCAACTCCACTTTCAAGGAGCTATGAACCTGCACTCCAAGGTCTCTTTGTTCAGCAACACTCCCCAGGACCTTACCATTAAGTGTATAAGTCCTGCTAAGATTTGCTTTCACAAAATGCAGCACATTGCATTTATCTAAATTAAACTTCATCTGCCACTTCTCAGCCCATTGGCTCATCTGATCAAGATCCCGTTGTAACCCAAGGTAACCACTTTCACTGCCCAGTACACCTGCAATTTTGGTGTCCTCTGCAAACTTACTAACTATATTTGTTATGCTCACATCCAAATCATTTATATAAATGACAAAAGCAGTGGACCCAGCACCGAACCTTGTGGCACTCCACTGGTCACAGGCCTTCAATCTGAAAAACGACCCTCTACCACCACCAAACGTTCTTGTACACACTTAACAAATTCCTCTCCATCTAAAACCTTAACACTATGGCAGTACCAGTCTATGTTTGGAAAGTTAAAATACCATAACCACCCCATTATTCTTACAAATGACTGAGATGTCCTTACAAATTTGTTTCTTGATTTCTCTCTGACTATTAGGGGGTCGATAATCTTCTACCTTTGAGTCAGTTCTGTATCCAAATGGCTAGTTCTCCCTATATTCCATGAGATCTACCCTTGCTAACCAATCTCCCACAGGGAACCTAGTCGAACATCTTACTGAAGTCCAGATAGATCACTGCTCAGCAATCATCAATCCTCTTTGTTACTTCTTCAAAAAACTCAATCAAGTTTGTGAGACATGATTTCCCACGCACAAAGCAATGTTGACTATCCCTAATCAGTCCTTACCTTTCCAAATACATGTACATCCTGTCCCTCAGGGTTCCCTCTAACAACTTGCCCACCACAGACGTCAGGCTCACTGGTCTATGGTTCCTTGGCTTGTCCTTAGCACCTTTCTTAAATAGTGGCACCACGTTAACCAACATCCAGTCTTCCGGCACCTCACCTGTAACTATCAATCATCTGAGGCTGGGCCCAGTAATCACTTCCTGAGCTTCCCACAGCATTCTAGACTACACCTGATCAGGTCCTGGGGACTTATCCACTTTTATTCGTTTCAAGACATCCAGCACTTCCTCCTCTGTAATATGGGCATTTTTCAACATGTCACCATTTATTTCCCTACATTCTATATCTTCCATAACCTTTTCCACAGTAAACACTGATGCAACATACTTATTTAGTATCTCCCCCATCTCCTGCGGCTCCACACAAAGGCTGTCTTGCTGATCTTTGAGGGGCTCTATTTTCTCCCTAGTTACCCTTTTGTCATTAATGTATTTGTAAAAACTCTTTGGATTCTCCTTAATTCTATTTGCCAAAACTATCTCATGTTCCCTTTTTCTCTTCCTGATTTCCCTCTTAAGTAAACTCCTCCTGCCTTTATACTCTTCTAAGGATTCACTCGATCTATCCTGTCTATACCTGACATATGTTTCCTCCTTTTTCTTAACCAAACCCTCACTTTCTTTTGTCATCCAGCATTCCCTATACCTACCAGCCTTTCCTCTCACCCTGACTGGAATATACTACCTCTGCACTCTTATTATCTCATTTCTGAAGGCTTCCCATTTTCCAGATGTCCCTTTACTTGCAAACATCTGCCCCCAATCAACTTTTGAAAGTTCTTGCCTAATACCGTCAAAATTGGCCTTTCTCCAATGTGGAACTTCAACTTTTGGATCTGGTCTATCTTTTTCCATCACCATTTTAAAACTAGTAGAATTATGGTCACTGGCCCCAAAGTCCTCCTCCACTCCCCCACTCAGTCACCTACCCTGCCTTATTTCCCACGAGTAGGTCAAGTTTTGCACCTTTTCTAGTAGGTATATCCACATACTGAATCTGAAAACTTTCTTGTACACACTTAACAAATTCCTTTCCATCTAAAACCTTAACACTATGGCAGTACCAGTCTATGTTTGGAAAGTTAAAATCCCCTACCATAACCACCCCATTATTCTTACAAATGACTGAGATGTCCTTACAAATTTGTTTCTTGATTTCCCTCTGACTATTAGGGGGTCGATAATACAATCCCAATAAGGTGATCATCCCTTTCTCAGTTCCACCCAAGTAACTTCCCTGGATGTATTTCCGGGAATATCCTCCCTCAGTACAACTGTAATACTATCCCTTATCAAAAATGCCACTCCTCCTCCTCCTCTTCCTGTGGCATTTGTATCCCGGAACATTAAGCTGCCAGTTCTGTCCATCCCCGAGCCATGTTTCTGTAATTGATATCCCAGTCCCATGTTCCTAACCGTACCCTGAGTTCATCTGCCTTCCCTGTTAGGCCCCTTGCATTGAAATAAATGCAGTTTAATTTATCAGTCCTACCTTGTTATCTGCTTTGTCCCTGCCTGCCCTGACTGTTCGACGTGCTTTTTTTCTCAACTGTACCAGTCTCAGACTCATCTCTTTCCTCACTATCTCTCCGAGTCCCATTCCCCCCCCCCCCCCCCTCCGATCCTGGCACCAGGGAAGCAACACCATTCTGATCTTTGCTGCTGCCCACAGAAACGTCTGTCTGTGCCTTGGACTAGAGAGTCCCCTAACGTAATCGATCCCTTGGAACCCAGTGTATCCCTCATTGCATTGGCGCCAGTTTCAATACCAGAAACTTTCCTGTTTGTGCTACATTCCCTTGAGAGTCCATCACCCCCTATGTTTTCCAAAACAACATACTTGTTTGAAATGGGGATTGCCACGGAAGACTCCTGCATTACCTGCTTACCTCTCTTCCCTTTCCTAGAGTTAACCCATCGATGTGACTGTATCTGCAACTTTTCTCCATTCCTATAACTGCCATCCATCACATGCTCTTGCTCTTGTAAATTCCTCATTGTCGCTCCAACTGATCCATTCGATCTAATAGCATTAGCAACGTAAACTCTCCCTAAACTCCCACATCCCACAAGAAGAGCCTATCACTTTTACTAAAGGCCATTTTTGCTTCTTCACAGTCTACAGACCCAGAAAATAGCCCCGTCTTATTCCTCAACAAATCACTGCTCCAGGCGAACCTAATACTTATGGCTTATATTTTTAAGTTTAATCAAGAGACATATCTCAATAAATATATAATCAAGAAAGAACCCATTCTATTCACTACTGCAGATGCTCCAAGGCAATACTTAAAACTATTCACTTATCTGCCTCTGTGCTGTGACATCTCCCAAATAGATTCCTCCAAGATTAGTTGTGAATTTCACTGTTTGTTCATTTTCCCAAATGCACTCCGATGTCCAGAGATACATGAATTAAACAGCAAAGGCAGTAACTGCGCAGGTTCACTGCTGTGTCAGTTAGCAATGTGGGTTTCTTCTCTCTCTCCTGCACTGACCTCACCATGTGCTGCCTTTGTCTGTTCCTCTCCCTTTTAATAGTGCCGTTGTTTTGACTTTTTTTTCTCCAAAGTTCCAAAACAATGCAACAGCATAGAAAACAGTAATTGCTTCTGGAATTTGAGGAAATTACCTCCCATATCTAAAATACCTCAAAAGAATGAGGAGCCTATTACAGCCAGAAATCTTTCCTGTTCTCCATCTTGGATTACCCAAAATCCTTTCCTCCATGACTGCCCACCCTCTGCAATTTGCAGCAGTACTACCTTCTCAGAGCATTCTCTTGCATGGGCTTGTTTATTAGATCAGAATTATCCAATTTTTTTCACGTGCTGGGAGTGGGCAGAGATTAGAGCTGGTGAGCAAATCAAAACGATATGTGACTTAGCTATACAGGAAACAAGAGTTTCAGAAAAAAAACACACATACTCTCCACATTCCTAACTCATCCACTATCCCTCCCAGCCTCCCTCTCACACACACACACACTCACTCACTCTCCTCTTCTGCTTCAGTCTCACACTCTGCCTTCCTTACAGAAATTCTTGCCATCCCTCTGCTTTCCTCTCTCACATTCTTCCCCATCCTCTTGTGCTTTGAAGACCTCAGCCTGAACTCGGTGACCCTGGTGAAGAGCTTATGCTCGAAATGTCCTCTCTCCTACTCCTCGGATGCTATCGCACTCTTCGATTCAGTGACCCCTGTCTCCTTCTCCAATCAGAATCAGTTAGTCTCCTGCTTTTGCTGCTGATAGGTTTACTAATGAGCCTATTAGCAGCAAAAAAAACCCAGGAGAGAAGTGACATCTGATTGGAGGAACATCTTGCAGAATCTTCCAGCTGTACTTCCTGCATTCAGAACCCAATTGGCAGAACAGATAGGACTGTTTGTTGGGCTGCCTGTTGGACAAGGCAAAAGGGAGGACTGCAGATCAGAGTCAAGATTAGAGTGGTGCTGGAAAAGCACAGCAGGTCAGACAGCATCCGAGGAGCAGGGAAATCGATGTTTCGGGCAGGAGTCCTTCATCAGGAATGAGCCTGTTAGACAAGCCGGAGTTAGATTATGGTTGATCTGTACCTCAACCCTATTGATCCACCTTTGACCCATATCTGTTGGTATCCTTGTATAACAATAAAAAGACCATATGCCTGTAAGTTTACAGCATCTACAACGTTTTTGAGAGAGTTCCAGATTTCTGCTTTTTATTTAGTGAAGTAGTGCTTCCTGGTTTCAGTCCTGAATGGTGTGGCTGTAATTTTTTCTTGAGCTCCTCCGTGAAAGGAAACACAGATTTCACTGATACCTGCCTGAAGTATAATGCCAAGAATGAGAAAATTGTGGGTGTGATATGCATAGTTGACTGTTCAAGACAAAATGATTTAAACATCACTGCACAATGATGACTTTAGTCTTAAACTTAGACTTTAGTTTTTAAACTTAACATTTTTCAAGTTATAGTGTGCAAATATGCACATTGCTTTTGCACTTCCTCAATTTTCTGGAACATTCCTTTGCTTTGGATTGTTTTTGCTATTTCAGAAAGAAATCAGACTGCTTTTAAAGATGGAAGAATGGCCTCCGCTGCAGTTTCAGTTGAGGATGAGCTGGTAAATAACAACTGTACAAATCAAAATGACAAGGAAACAGGCTGTATCAAAGGCATTCTGGTTTCTGGAATCAGGACATTCCGAGACGGTTGGATTATCTATTATAAGCAACCAATGTTTCTTGCAGCATTGGGTCTTTCATTTCTTTACATGACAGTACTAGGATTTGATGGAATTACTATAGGGTATGCTTACGCACAAGGAATAAGCAGTTCTGTACTTAGCATCATGGTGGCACTGTCTGCTGTCACAGGACTAATAGGAACTATGTTTTTCACCATATTGAGAAAATATTGCGGCCTTATTCACACTGGATGTTTCTCAAGTATTGCACAGATCACTTGCCTTACACTATGCGTTGCATCTGTGTTTGCTCCTGGAAGCCCACTTGTTTTGATTGCACCTCTGTATTCAAGTGCATCGGATCAGCTGGAAAACTATACAACTACCATCTTTCCCACTGACGTTTTGAATACATCTGTCACTAGTGTTCAATATGACGTACCTTCGCAACTACCAACCAACCTGACGAATTTCACAGAAACAAAGGAATATCTTTCCATAGCACTATATTTTGCTGGTGCTGTTTCAGCAAGAGTTGGTAGGTAATAGTAAAAAAGTAGCTTGATAACACCTTATATGTATATCACAGTATAAATGTTATGCACATTTAAGGACATCAGGAATGTACAATATAGGGATGATTCATGAGAAGTAACAGTGTTACAAACCCATGTTAACATAATAAGGAAGCATCCCAAAAAATGTGTGTAGTAGTAACATAGCTTTGTGGATATGCCTATGACTTACACTGTAATGGTTCAAGGTGGTCACTCACTACTAACATTTCAAGGACAATTGGAGATGGACAATAAATGCTATCCTTATTAGCAATACAACATCTCACCTTTTTGTTTGGTATTTCACATTCTTTTGCACCTCAACTCTTTCTATTGCAGCTGTTTGTTTGCCTCTACCAAATGAACTTTTATTTGGCTTGTTCACCTGCCTAATGCTTTTGGCTGTACCAACATTTAAAAATATTCTTACTGCCAACTCCTATAAGTATTCTAACTGCCCTGTAATAGGATCTAGGAACAGGGCACAGAAGTCTTCAAGCCTGTTCCCCCATTGAGTTAGATTGTGGTTGATCTGTTCTGGGATAATACGGACATTGGTGTGATGATTACGACATTGGTTGGATCTCACTCACTGGCTTCTGCCATTCTTATTTGTTGGCTGGAATTCACAGAAAGGTCACCTCATGAAAAGCAAAAAGAGAGGATAAAATGTCAGGATAGAGTTATAACTTTGGAAATAGGGGTAAATAAAAAAGATATTGGCAATAGAAGCAAGGCAAGAGGATCCTTTTATTCATTCATATGATGTGTGCATGTTGCTGATTAGACCAGCAATTATTACCCATCCCAACTGCTCTTGAGAATCTGGTGTTGGTCTGCTTTCTGATGGTTTGCTAAGCTGTTTCAGTGCACAGGTAAGAGTCAGCAATGTATTAGATTAGATTAGATTCCCTACAGTGTGGAAACAGGCCCTTCGGCCCAACCAGTCCACACCGACCCTCCGAAGAGTAACCCACACAGACCCACTTCCCCTCTGACTAATGCACCTAACACTGTGGGCAATTTAGCATGGCCAATTCACCTAACCTTCACATCTTTGGACTGTGAGAGGAAACTGGAGCACCCGGAGAAAACCCACGCAGACACAGGGAGAATGTGCAAACTCCACACAGACAGTCACCCGAGGCTGGAATCGAACCTAGGACCCTGGTGCTGTGAGGCAGCGGTGCTAACCACTGAGTGACCATGCTGCCCCTACAGCGTGCTGGGAATTACATATAGATCACACTGGATAAAGACGGCAAATTTAAATTCCTAAAGAATATAGTCAACCAGTTGACATTTTATGGTAATTTGATAGTTTGATGATTACAATTATTGATGCTAGTTTTGTTGATGTTTTATCTGTGGATTTAGTTCAGTGATTTGAATTTAAATTTCTCAGTACCCAAAGAGAAAATAGCACTTGGGAATAAGAAATTTAAGAGAGGAAGATTATCAAGAAATGTGATTCGGAGGGGCAAACAAAGCTCAACAATAATTGTCCGTGTCTTTCTGTAACATCATCAGACTTTCTTAAACACTGTCAAGTTATTTCTTGTATGCTGATTCCTAACGACAGGCGAAGAATGCGTTAGGTGGATTTGCTACCACCTTCATCTTTCCTGTTGGGGATTCATTGAACTTCCTTGGTCTAGTAAGGTAGAAGAGAACCACCAGGAAATCTAGTGGAAAGAGGCTCATGTCTTTTCTCTTATAACTTTTCCATTGGAAATCTTTTGACACAAATTTCAATCCCTTGCAATCGTAAAGTACATGTTTTTTCTACGTTACTGGAAATTATATAGCTATTCCTATTCAGGTGGGTAAATAAATGCCACAGTTACATAAAACTATTTCCACAGATTGTACTTTTATGACATTTTACTGGCTCTCTAATAAAACTGGTGTTTTATTGCAAATGTTAAGAAATGTATGAAACTCAAGTCACATCTTTTTCAGCAGTAAGTAACAGTATTCATGTCGAACTTGTGGAGACAACATTTCTAAATCATTGTTATATTTCACTCTTAAAATTAATTCCCAAGAGATTTTAACTCTCAACAGTTTTTATTTGGAAATCACAGAATCTTTATTACACAGAAGGGTACCATTTGGCTTGATGTGCCTGTGCTAACTCCCTAGAAGAGCAACTCAGCATGTTCCACTCACCCACATTTTCTCTGTAGTCCTACATTTTGTTTTTTCTTCAGATAATTATCCAATTCCCTTTTGAAAGCAAGGATTCAGTCCACCTTCACCACATGCTCGGACTTTAAATTCCAGATCTTAAAAACTCACTGTGTAAAAAAAAAAGCATTTGCAACAGCAAAGTACACTTTCAAGTTAGACTGTAATCACCAACAAAATGTTTATAAAAGTAGTACAAACCTGTTTGCACATGTGCTTAAGTTTTTCTTGCGGCAAACTGGCATTCTAGTCAATACATTTGAACAATAAGACGATACACTTTATTCAGTGAAGAGCATCCAGTTAGAGAAAAAGGGGACTTTACTGTTGTAATTGCAACAGGAATATAAATGTCAATAGACCTCATTGGTTCAAAGAATTTACTGTTAAATGAAGGTCTAATAGTCTAGAAACAAAATTAGGAACCAAAAGAGGTGATGCTGCAATGGTAGTATCACTGGACTGGAAATCCAGATGTTTAAACCCACCCCAGTTCATCATGTTCAGCACAACGTCGTAGACCAGAGGGGCCATTCCTGTACAGTACAGTTCTGTGTTCTATCTATGTTCTAAGGTTATGTATGTATGTCTTTTTTTTCCCCTTTCCCCATCAGTATAATCTTCATCTTCAAAAACAAACTGCATTAGAATGAGCCTGTAACAATGCACTCTGCTTAAGCATGCACTCATTCAGAATCTTATGGCTAACTATTATCAACTCAGTGCAGTTACTTAACCACACAAAATTTCTTCCTCCACTTTAACAGGGTCATATTATATAAAAACTGAAAGAACAGCGGATGCTGTAAATCAGAGACAAAAATAGAAATTGTTTTAAAAGCTCAGCAGGTCTGGCAGCATTTGTGGAGAGAATTCAAAGTTATTGTAATGGATCAAGTGACCCTTCCTCAAAACTGCAGATACACACAGACACTGCCAGGCCTGCTGAGCTTTTTCAGCAATCGGTTCTGCTATAATGTATATTTCCTCAACGCGAATTGGCTTTAACATGATTAAAGAATTTAGACCTTTACTTGTAGAACACAAATTTTCCTTACCTGTATTGGCTATAATGCGATTCTGACTCTATTAAGTTTAAATGGGGTTGCTATTGTGCGATTTTCTTATAACACGAGCTTGCACCAGAACAGAACTATCGCATTATATCAGAATTGTATTATGATATCTTTTACTTAAGCTTTCAGAAGGTATTGTTAAATATTCAACTGCCTGCTTTCATCTTTATAACTTGATGATTTTTCAGGAGAAAATGCCCCATGATGTCCTCAAATGGCAATGTGGCATCTTCAACCTAATTCAGGTATTGACTTAAAAATATTTTTCTAGGTTTGTGGAGCTTCGACCTGACAGTAACACAGCTTATCCAAGAAATGGTTTATGAATCAAAAAGAGGAATTGTAAATGGCGTTCAGGGCTCCATGAATGGTATTATGGACCTTCTCCACTTTGTCATGGTTATCATCATCCCGGCACCCGAACATTTTGGTATTCTTGTTATCCTGTCTGTGATCTTTGTTTCAGTGGGTGGGTTGCTTTTCTTTTGCTTTGCAAGAAAGACTTTGGGAAAGGATTTATTTAAATGTGTTTGTATGAAGGAAAAACACTCTGAGAATGGCAAAGATCCAAAGATTGTAGCAGAATCTATCCTTTGATGGGCTGTTGTAGATTTTAGTGTTAGTTTAGAGGATTTGACAGAAGTTAATATCACAAAACAGTTTCTATGAGGTGTATTACAATGAAAATCCAGAACATGGAGACTAATGAGAATTCATTTCAGCTTGAGGACAGAGACTGCAATACACAATCAGTAATAGAACTAAAGTATTTAAAAATAATATCGTTTCAAGTATAACTTGACTGAGTTTTTTTTAACTTATTTTGTCTTAAAAATTGCCAATACAGTTTGACTAATAAATCAGGTGAAAGTTTGTGTGTGTGTACACGCACATTTGATTTTCTGCACATTTTTACCAAAGGGAGATTCTGGGCAGAATCTTATATATTTTGGCTAAATTGAAGTTGTGTTAGGGTTTCACGCTGTGATAGCTAGTGAGTTTTCTACTCATAGCCTACTAAACACGCAACATTAATTATCTTCCATGTGCCATGACGTCTCTTGCATCTGATTTTCACCTCATCTTCCCACACCGTGTTTCTGTAACAACTTGCTGCTCAGTGGATATCCTGGATTTCACAGGCATCCTTTGCCCTTGTGCCATCTTTAGAAGCCAGTTGTGTACCTGGACAAACACTGTCAGCCGTGAGCTCCCTGCATGTTTGCTGATGGTTGTTCCTGACGAGGCAGGTAGGGAGAAATTAGCACCGAGCCATGGAGAAATGACCTCGAGGCCTTCCTGCACAAGATGATGCTTCCTGTTCCCGCTTGACCGGCATTGGAGGCCACAATTCCAGACGTACCAATCTGATCTGAGGATGCCACCTTTATAAAGTAGTCTCAGCTGTCTGGAGGAATCTCTGGCACTGGAGGAAGAAGATAAATGTCCTTCACACTCCATCAGCATGTGCCTTCATCCTTCCCCTGGTATTCATATGCATTCTATCTCAGCTCCTCTCTCCACCTCTCACAAAGGCTCATGCTCTTCCACTTTCACTTGCTTGCAATATCTCCCCATTCACTCTCACCCACCCTAACCAAGACACCAGTAGCCCTGCTTGCCCTCTACTGCTACTCATTCTCTCCCCACCTGCATCAATAGTAATAGCTATGCCATCCACTTCCATTTTCAGTAATACATGCCTCTCTCACTTCCATGAGGAAAAAAGGCCACAATGGAAACAAAAAGAGTCAAGATGAGTGATGTGCTGCCCCTCAATCAATTTCTCACCCATTATGAGAAGAGCATCTTGACTGATCAATCCGAGCAGAACCTGAACTGGTTTCAGAGCCTGCCCTTGATTTACCAAGCCAGGAACCGGTGTGCGAAAGCTATCTTCAAGACATGCCTGAAGGTTGCTTACATCTTTGTCAAGATTTCTGTCTTTGTGACTGCACAAAATGGCATGGCAAGGCAGCTCTAAAATGAGCCGGTACCTCATGCTGAAGGGACAAAGGCATGCAAGGCAGGGATGCAGCGAGCATCCAGGCAGGGTCACAGTGAGGGAGTGCAGAGATATAGCCATGGTCCAGTCCAGCACTAGCAGTGTCCCTGGTGGGGCAGACAGGTCCAGATGGACACATCAGCAATCAGCAGTGCACTGAAGCATTGGGTACCCATACTTCACAGTGAAATGAACCCATCACATAGCCTTTACCAGATTGTCTACTAGGGCTTAGACTTCCTTCCTCAGCTTACACTCATCTGACGCCTACTGGCATGACATCAGCATGCATGCATTGCCCTGCCATGCTATGTCTTGCATTGGAAGTTGACACAGTCAGGCAACCAGGCAGGTGGCCAGGTTGTGCAGCAGTTCTCAGTCCAAGGATACATTTATCTTGTTTTACATAAGTTGCCACATCATCAAGCATCTGTGCCATACAGTGTTAATGTTGCACTGAACATCTGCAGCAAGCAGTGCAACATATCTGGAAGCCTTAGAAGACTAGTCCATGGGAGTATTTGTTAGTTGATGGAAGGTAACCAAGAGCAGAATTCCATACCAGTCCCAGGCTTCAGGCATCCTGTTGCAGTTTCATTGCACAGTGTTGACATAGTGTCACCATGCTGCAGGGAATCAGTCATGATCAGTCCTTTGTCTTCATAGGGGCATGTTCCAGGCGCAAGACTATCATGATGGGTGACTTATGTGTCTACCAGCTGGGTGTTTGGGCAGGTGCTGGCACTGAAAGGGTGGGCCACAGTCCCATCGCATCTGTCCACAGAAATGAAGGGAGATGGGGAAATGCTTGGTGCCAGCTCATTCTTCTCTGCTATTTCTCCTAACTCCTAACACAAACAATCAGGGCAACTTCTATTGGCAGTATTCCTGCAGGTGCACAGCGGGCTTTGAAAGATGGCACGACCCCAAGTGATGCTGATCTTATGGAGGACCCGTGCATTGTCACAGGTTTCTCAGTGAACAGCAAATGATAAGATGGGGTAAACTGGTGTAATTCTCACCATAAGGATGCAAACATTAATTAAAGTAATGAATTTAGTAAGATATGGAGTTAACTTGCTTGGTCTTGTGGTAAGAATCACTCCACCAAACTCAACAAGACTCGTTCTTACCCAGAAAAAGTACTTTTAGTGATAAGAATCTCAATCACGTTTTTTCAATGAAGTTGTTATTCCCCTTTCATTTAGGATGGTTTATACCTTTTCTGAAGGGTTATCAAATGGATTGATATTGAAATGTAGTTACTAAGAGATAATTGAGGCGGTGATTGCCTAGTGGTATTATCACTGGGCTGTTATTCTCGAGACCCAGGTAATGTTCTGGGGACCTGGTTTGAAACCCACCATGGCAGATGGTGGAATTTGAATTTAAGAAAAAATCTGGAATTAAGATGCTATAAATGACCATAAATGCATTACTGATTGTCAGAAAAACCCATCTGATTCACTAATGTCCTTTAGGGAAAGAAATCTGCCATCCTTACCTGGTCTGGCTTAAATGTGACTCCAGACCCACTGCAAATGTGGTTGACTCCCAATTGCCCTCTGGACATTTAGGGACAGGCAATCAATGCTGGCCGAGCCAGAATGCCTTCATCCCGCAAATAAAAAATAGTTGGAGAATAGAGGTTCTACTTAAATCCCCCATGATATGATTTCTAATTCCTTTTCACCTTGATTTTTTTAAACACTTTATGAACTCTGCCTTTCACTCCACTCCCTGCCCAAGCTGGAATTTTCTTTGTTGTATAAGATAAAAACACAGTTTCAACACCACTTTATGTTTGCGTATATTTTCAAATTTAGCCTCTAAATATTTATCTTTCTGTACTATAATCATGCCATTGATGAACCTGGGAAAATTGCATCAGGCAAATACGCTTTTCCTGAATTGAAAATTGATAAAGAACAATCTATGGCCAGCTATCTCACCAGAGCATCTAAATGATCTAGCAGAAATGTAAGGTGAATGTCAGATTTGTCAGAGCTTTGCTCCTGAAATACTGTACCAGAACTTTGCCACAGCTGAAAGACAAAAAGAAAGGTTTCTGTGTTGGAATATGGCTCATATACTGAAATTACATTGATATTTTTAATGCCTTTTATAATCAGTTGACATAATTATCATTTGGTACATATTGCTTATCACTTTGTGAATTAATTTTACATTACCTATTTCATGCATTCTTTTTCACAAATGCTCAGATTTGACATCATACTAAGAAACAACTTCTAATATAGTTGTTCAATAAATCACAGGGACCTGAAATAAATCCTTAATGGTGGCATTCTGCAAGTAAAATGGCTTGAGCCATTTTAATATTCCAGTATGAAGCTGCAGTAATGACGTTTTCACACTTTCGCATTACATTTTATGGGATTTTTTTACCACAGAATTTTTTTAAATTCTCCCCCACACTACTGCCTAATAGCGATAGTGCTTATTTTCCCCCAGCAACCACTGATTTTTTTAAAGTGATTTGTGAAAACTTTCAACTAATGATTGTTGAGTTTATCTATGTTAATGTTCAATGTCACAGCTGAAAGCACTTATGATTAAACATTGTTTACCAAAATAAGAAGATGTTTGAGGGTTTTTGGAGTAGCATAATGAACAATAAAGAAATTGGTAGTCACTGAAAGATGACTAGATTAACTGCAAAGATTTTAGCAGCCCTATGGAGATAGGGGGAGCTGGTAAAATGTTTGGAGGGTATTGAAAGAAACCCAACAACTTCCCACCATATAAATAGTGGTCCAGCCAGGCACTGACCTGAGGTGAGCAACCAATTGAGGTAATTGTTGGCTGTTTTAAACCTTGTTTAATATTTCACCAGCACTGGACCTGGGCCTCTTATGCTTTTGTGGTGCAATAGTAATGCCCCTACCTCTGGGCCAACTGGTGTGGGTTCAAGACTCACCTTCTCCGGAGGTGAGTCATAGCATAGCCAAACAGGTTTCTTCAAAATAATTTTTGGTTTGGTCCCTGAGCATGCTTCATGAGGAGACCAAAAGGTACATTGAGTTGGCTAAGTAAGGGTGGGGTTAGAGGGGATATGGAGGTGTTGGTGGATGGGAGGATGGGTCTCTCCAATGGCAATGGCCATTCTGGTGGATTCGACATCACTGCATCATCAACGTTTGTCTTTACTGATAGCACAGGTGGGCAGGCTGCTACTCTAAAATGGATGCTAATCTCAGTGGCCATCACCAGTAAAATCTCCTCTGTGGTTCCAATACTTGCCTGCTCAGGCTCGGGATCTACAACGTACTGATAAAATTCTGGCCAGAGCACTTGAAGCTGAGATAATTACTAAGCCAGTGAAAGAGTTGAACTATTAAAAACTCCAGGTGATCTTAACTTATATGATTAAAAATCGAAGTTCAATAAGAAGTATTTTAGTATTACTGTATTTCAATCAGGTATATTTTCTAACTTTGGAAATTATATATAATATATATTATATATTATAAACCTGTTATACATTATAGGTTTAAACTCAACTAATATTGGAATGATGCAGTTATTAAAATCAAATTTATTTTTATGCTTATGATGATTTTGATTCTTTTCAACTTTCAAGTTACAATAGTGATTATATTTCATGTTCGTAATTAGCTTGAAGTGCTTTACAATGTTCCAAGGCTGTGAAACTATGTTAATCTGATGATGGTTGATCATGAAACTATTTGTGTTGATTGTAATTCTGTCTGTAGTTTCCAAGCTTACCAAATAAACTAGTTGCTAGCAAGATGTTCAGTGTTCTTAAGTTATTGAATATTTAAATATTTGCAATGCCAAATGATAATCACGGGCTGTGAAGACCCTATAAGTTATTGCATGAATTCAGATCAAACACATTGGCCTGGATATTTCCAGAGGCAGCAATGACAGCATTCCACTCCTATTCTTTTCCATTGATACTGAACTCCACATTACTAGTCAGGAATTCTGATCCAGATGCCTTCAGAAAGCAGAGCATGTCTGATATCATGGTGCAGGATATTTGGGGCAAATCAAGCCACGTCCCCTTTCACAGCAGACAGTCTGCCAAGTTCTGTGATTTAAATGGCCAGCAGCACAGCCTTTGACAGCCACTATGAAAGGGTAAGTTTGTAAGGTCATTGTCGGGTTAGGGTGGCCCTTGGTGAAGGGGCTAGGGAGCAAGGTAAGTGATGGTGTGCTTTGGGTAGGCCAGGATTAGGGTGTGTGTGCTCACGCCACTGGTGACTTGGAATGTGGCATGTAGGTCGCAGCAGGTTTGGGTGACATTAGGACCAGTGGTACGCAATGTGGTGAAAGTGATGGGGCAAGCAGAGGATAAAGGGACCAGTGGGCAAGTTAGGTATCAGAAGTAGACAAACAGGAGGCTGGAAGAACAGAGTAAGCCAGGCAGCATCAGGAGGTGGAGAAGTCAACATTTCTGATGTAATCCTTCAGAATTGAAATGTTGACTTCTTCACCTCCTGATGCTGCCTGTCTTGCTGTGTTCTTCCAACCTCCTGTTTGTCTACTTTGGATTCCAGCAGTTTTTTTTTTGTCTCTAACTAAGTTAGGTATCAGGGTTAGTGAGCGGGTGGGACATCTAGGCTGGCAGGTGAGTAAGATTTCAGGGTTGGCAGGTCGGTTGCATGACAGTATACAGGTAACTGTACAAGCTGGTGACACAGTGGGCAGTTGGGGGTTTGGAATCATTTTGATCCACTGGAGTTTTAAGCAGTTCAACGATTATTTTCCTACTGTAATATTCAATGTCTTAGTGAATAAAACCTCCTGTATGCCTTCTTGAACATCTTATCTGTTTGTCTGTTACCTTCAAGAATTATGCATTTCCACGATGTCTGTTCCTTTACATTTCTCGTTATGCTCAATTACAACCTTTAAAAGACATTTGAATAAGTACATGAGTTGGAAAGGTTTGAAGGGATATGGGCCAGGAATACTCAGATGGGATAGTTTAGTTTGGGATTACGTTCAGCATGGACTGGTTGGACCAAATGTTTCCATGCTGTATGACTCTACCATTTCTTGTGTAGCTCTTTGCCTGATTTTCCTTCTTCAAATACATTCCTCCACACTTATCCTCCGCTACATTGATGACTGTATCGGCGCCATCTCATTCTCCCACAAGGAGGTTGAACAGTTCATCAATTTCACCAGCACGTTCCACCTGACCTTAAGTTCAGCTGGACCATCTCAAACACTTCTTTCCCCTTCCTGGACCTCTCCATCTCCACCAACAGTGACCGACTCAACACTGACATCTTCTACAAACCCACTGACTCCCACAGCTACCTGGACGACACCACCCCTCACTATCCCTAATTCCCAATTCCTCCGCCTTCGCTGCATCTGCTCCCAGAAGGACCAGTTCCAACACAGAACACGGCAGATGACCTCCTTCTTTAAAGACCGCAATTTCCCCTCTCACGTAGTTGATGACGCCCTCCACTGCATCTCATCTTGCGCTTTTGCCCTCGAACCCCACCCCTCCAACTGCAACAAGGACAGAATCCCCTGCCCCTGGTCCTCACCTTCCACCCTACTAACCTCCGAGTACATTGCATCTTCCTCTGCCATTTTTGTCACGTACAAGCAGACCCCACCACCAGAGATATATTTCCCTCCCCACCCCTATCTGCTTTCCATAAAGACCATTCCCTCTGTGACTCTCTTGTCAGGTCCATTACCTACCCCCACATTTCACCCTCCCTCCCCAGCACCTTCCCCTGCCACCGCAGGAATTGCAAAACCTGCGCCCACACCTCCTCCCTCACCTCCATCCAAGGTCCCAAAGGAGCCTTCCACATCCATCAGAGTTTACCTGCACTTCCACATCTGTCATTAACTGTATCCATTGCTCCCGATGCAGTCTCCTTTAATTAGGGAGACAGGGTGCCTACTTGCAGAGTGCTTCAGAGAACATTTCCAGGACACCTGCACCAACCAACCCCACCATGACTTAACACTTCAACTCCCCCTTCCACTCCGCCAAGGACATGCAGGTCCTGGGCCTCCTCCCTCGCCACTCCCTAACCACCAAATGCCTCATCTTCCACCTCGGGACCCTCCAACCCCATAGCATCAATGTGGATTTCAGCAGTTTCGTCATTTCCCCTCCCCCCACCTTATCCTAGTTCCAACCTTCCAACTTGGCACCTCTCCATCTACCTATTGCACTCTCAGCTACCTTTGTCCCAGCCCCACCCCCATCCCATTTATCTCTCCACCCCCACGGCTCCCAGCCTCTTTCCTGATGAAGGGCTTTTGCTCGAAACGTCGATTCTCCTGTGCCTATCCACCTATAGCTTGTCACCTTGTGGGACATTTGTTCACTGTAGATGAGTTAGACCAACTGGTCTGTTTCTGTGCTGTATGACTGTAATGACTCTATGACTTTCAAGTTTTATACCATTTACAAATTTTGAAGTTGTGCTCTGTATAGCCATGTCTAAGCCATTAACGATGGATCCTCTCATTGCTTGAATGGACGCGTGTTCTGTGAAAAAGAAATAAATTACCATTATATTTTAGGTTGATGTCTGATGTGTGACATTAGACCAAATCTCAGTTTGTATAACCAATTGCAAGTATTGCACTTGACGTCAGTATCAGAGGGATAGATGGAAACATCTGCTTTATGTTGCATTCACTTGTTCTGAAGATACTTTGTTCTGCTCACGTTATCCTGTGCAGCAATTTGTGAAAATTCAAGAGACCAAGAACTTTTTAAAGTAAAAATTAGCAATTTTATTTCTTAAAGTATAGCAGAGAATAATTAATTAACAACTATTTACAAGTACTTTCTCTAACCTATCTTTTACCTTCCCTTCTACAATACTAGTCCAATAAAACCACTCGATTAAGGTTCACCAAAAATCCAGTTTTCAAAACCAGCCAGTTGTTGAATCTTCTACTTGGATCTTCCTGTGTCTTTTTACTTTCTTAGGGATTATGCTTCACAAGTCACAGATCAATAAAGGTACCTTTAAGAGAGCTATTCTCCAGGCAGTCTGCAGGTGTTGTTGGCTTGGCAGTTCTCCTCCCAACTGTTCAATTTTTCCCAGTCTTGTACCTCTAAAGCATTGGATTGTATCATTGACTTTTAAGATTGTCAATATACTAAATTCAAACTTGATTGGAGTTTAGTATTTTTCAGGATATAATTTAAAATGATTGGCCTAATTCAAATCTGTTTTGTCGTTTCCAGGCAACCAGCTAATCTAGTTTTCAACCAAGTTTTGCATTGTTATCTTATTCAGAACACCTGGTGCTATGTCAGGTACTTCTCTTAAAGGTACAGTTCAGCCACATCTACATAACAATAGAATGCTCCTTGTTGCTTTATGTAATGCTAATATGTTATCCATGTCTCACATCCATAAAGGAATGATGTAAAAGCCACTGCTTAGTAAACATTCATCTTTGAAAACGATAAACCTTTACTCAGACTGGATAGATTCTGTTGGTAACTTTAATGGTGATGCAGTGATGCAGCGAGAGGTAGATGGAGGTTGGGGCAATGGTGAAGGATGATGCCCAATGCAATATTGACCCTCCTTATAAGTGTAGCATAAACATTCAGGATAAACCAAAACTGAATTTGGATTCATGGTACAAATATGATTCACAAAGTTGGGCATCTCTATAATTAGTGAGGTTCTGTTATCTGTGTTTTGATAAGCTTAACCTGTCTGTTTAGATGCTAAGTGATTGCACAGTGCACTAACAAGATGTCTACATAGGATGCCATACATTTTCCCGAAGTTACAGACAGAGACAACTTGTAGAACTCTCTTCTGAAGATGCAATTTTCTCAAATTACTATTTGGATTAGCCATCTGGCAGGGTATATTCCAACCACATATGACTCATACCATAGAGAATTCACTAGGTTGTCTCTGTATTGAAAATGTCATTTCAGATCTCAGGAAAACTACTCAAGCATGAGTCAAAATTTGTTCAGCTTATGGAAGCAGTGAGAAAAAAAGCCATAGTGTTCAGCAGCAAGGATTATTAAATCCACCTGAGTCAAAAAAAGGCTTGTTTAGATGGACATCCAGCTGTTTGTTAAATCATAGGAATCGTGACAAATATCACAGTTTTGTAATTTTACCTTCAATAACAACATTGTTGACAAGGTATGCTATTTCTGATGTCTGAGATGAGAAGACTTTTTAAAATGTAATTCTCCTGTTTGGAAACTCCAAACTATCCTCAGCAATATTTTCAAGCCACCTTAATCATCTGTTAATCATTCATTGTGATTGTGATGAATATTCCATTCTGGGAATTGATGTTCTGGGATGATTATTCTCTTCAATTTTTAATTGGTAATGTGTTGAAGGGGTATGGAGAGAAGGCAGGAAAATAGGGGTGAGGAGCAGAACAGTCGTGATCGAATGGTGGAGCAGACATGATGGGCCGAATGGCCTAATACTGCTCCTACATCTTATGAATTTATGAAAACAACTGCATCAGATCAATCTACTCTTCAATGGTATTAGACCTGATCCTACCAAAATAAAAGATGTACAAAAAATGTCCACACCACAAAATAAAGGTGACTTATAAAAGTGTGTTGTTTTCTTCAACATTTTGTCCCCATAAATTCTGATTTTGTGAGAAAAGTGTCCAACTTTGGCATTTGCTTCACAAAAATACACCAACAAAGTGGCAGGAAGACCACCAACATTTTTTTCAATCCCTCATATGCTTTATTTTACAGAAAATACATTTTTCAATATAATGTTTGCTCCAAGCTAACCACTGTCAGAAGGAGATCATCCCAGAAAGGTCTGGGAGTATGTCTGTTGCAGGATGACAAGCCTATTATGTTTTGTTCTGAAATTCTTACGACAGCTGAGGTGAACTACTCCCACACTGAAAGATAGTTGCTTCTGTTGACGAACAACACCTTCTGGACTGAAGTATTGGGTGTTCTCGCAATGTATACCTGGTACCTGAGGGTGGTTGCTGGAGAAGTTTGCAAGGATGCTGTCCTGTCTCTTTCAATCTGTAAGAGTTGAGGTAGGAACTGTATGCAGCGCTTTCAGTGGCTTCTTTAGTAAGGTAGTTTGGAAAAAAAATCTAATAAAGTTTCAAATATCAGGACTCCTAACTGTTTCTCAACTGAATGTAAAATCTGATTTGAAGATTTCCCATCATTCTGTACAACAAAATGAAGTCATTGACAAGAAACTAAAGGAACTGTGAGAAAGTCATCTTATCAAACACCTGGGAGAAAGTGAGGACTGCAGATGCTAGAGATCAGAGCTGAAAATGTGTTGCTGGAAAAGCGCAGCAGGTCAGGCAGCAGCCAAGGAGCAGGAGAATCGGCGTTTCGGGCATAAGCCCTTCTTCGATTCGTCGATTCTCCTGCTCCTTGGATGTTGCCTGACCTGCTGCGCTTATCAAACACCTGGCCTGGTTCGTTACCAAGCACCAGATCCAGTGTGGCCTCCCCTCTTGTCGGCCTTTGACATACTGTGTCAGGAAACCCTCCTGCACACATTGGACAAAAACGGATCCATCCGACATATTAGAGTTATAGCATTTCCAGTCAATGTTTGCTAAGTTAAAGACCCCATAATGACCATCCTGTTCCTTTCGCTCTTACACAGGATCGTTTTGCCAATCCTGTCCTGCTCATCGCTGGAACTTTGCGGAGGCCTATAAAAAACTCCCAGCAGTGTGACCTCTCCTCTCCTGTTTCTCGCCTCAGCCCATACCACCTCAGTAGATGAGTCCTTGTCAAAAGTTTTTTCAGCCACCGGTATGCAGTCCTTGACTAACAAAGACACACCTCCCCATCTTTTACCACCTTCACTTCTTAATGAAAGATCTAAACCCTGGAACCTGCTACATCCATTCCTCACCCTGCTCTATCCATGTCTCCGAAATGGCCACAACATCGAAGTCCCAGGTACCTATCCATGCTGTAAGCTCACCTGCCTTATTCCAGATATTCCTGGCGTTGAAGTAGACACACTTCAAATCTGCTTGCTGTCTGCCAGCGCATTCCTGTAACCGTGAATTCCTGTCCATGCTCTCCCTACTCACAACCTCCTGTGAACTGGAACTACACCTCAGGTTCCCATCCCCCTGCTGAGCTTGTTTAAACCCACCCGAATAGCACTAGCAAATTTCCCACCCAGGATATTAGTACCCTTCTGGTTCAAGTGAAGATCATCCTGTTTGTAGAGGTTCCACCTTCCCCAGAATGAGCCCCAATTATCCATGTACCTGAAACACTCCCTCCTGCACCATGCCTGCAGCCATGTGTTCAGCTGATATCTCTCCCTGTTCCTTGCCTCGTTATCACATGGCACGGGTAACAATCCAGAGATAACAACTCTGTTTGTTCTATCTCTCAGCTTCCACCCTAGCTCCCTGAAATCCTGCCTTACATCCCTTTCCATCTGTCTACCTCTGTCATTGGTACTTTTGTGGACTATGACCTGGGACTGGTCACCCTCTCCCTTCAGGACCCCAAAGACACAATCCGAGACATCACGGACCTTGGCACCTTGGAGGCAACACACCAACCATGAGTCTCTTTCGTTCCCAACAAACCTCAAACCTTCTATCTGACCCTCCAACTATTGAGTCCCCAATGACTAACATTCTCCTCCTTTCCCTCTTCCCTTCTGTGCAACAGGGATAGACTCTGTGCCAGAGACCTGCACCCCAATGCATGCCCCTGGTAAGTCATCCCCCCAGCAGTGTCCAAAATGGTGTACTTGTTTTTCAGGGGAACGACCACAGGGGATCTCTGCACTGACTGTTTTTCCCCTTCTAACAGTTACCCAGCTTTCTTTGTACCTAGGAGTAACTAGATACCTGTAACACTTATTTATCACAGCCTCTGCCTCCCAAATGATCCAAAGTTCATCCAACTCCTGCTCCAGTTCCCTAATGTGGTCCTGGAGGAGCGAGAGTTGGGTGCACTTCCTGCAGATGTACTTGGATGGGACACTAATGGTGTCCCTCACCTCATGCGTCATGGAGAAGGAACATTCCTCTCCCTGCACTGCCATCCCTGCTAGTCCCCTTATCACAATGTAAAAAAGAAGAGAAACTTACCTGATGTGTCCCTGGTGTTTAAGGTTCGAGGAGGTGGATGGGTGACTCGCCCTACAAAAGTAGGGTCTCAGGTTTAGAAAACACTCACTTACATAGCTGAGGGGAAAGCAAAGTCCCTCCTTTCCCAGAAACCTCTGCTCTCCAATGTCAGATGTAAACATTTAAATTAGTGGCGCACCTTTCTCGGCAGGCCCCCGGTCCAAGCTCCCTCCCTTCCTTCTGCTGAAAACAGAAAATATTCTTATTGTATAAAGATGATTTTACTGATGTGCAACCTTGCATATATTTATCAGAACAGGTTTCCTAGTCTTTAAAAGATGATGTATTATTGTACAAATCTCAGAAAAAGTTATACACTTAAGACAGCGAGATGACATCAAGACACGTAATGCTCAAATATAAGCAGCCACCATCTTTTTCTCTGTCCGTTCCTTTGTTTGTCTGTTAGCAGCAATTAGCTAGTCAGCTATGCAAGAAATCTAACACAAATCAAAGTAAACATATCACAGACTGTAAATGCAAGTCAGAGATGTCATATTAGTGTACATGGTTGGTCATAAACCTCAGGATACCTGACTCAGTATGAACCAGACTATTTGTGACATATCTTACATGGGATAACACAGAAAACCATGAAGCACATCATACTGGCAGCCAGTAGTTATATCATGGAGGCAAGAAGTAATTCCATCAGTGTCTGGCATTCCTTGCTCATGGAGATCTGAGAGCATAATACATGTTCTAGAAGCTTGCTCATATCTTAGTTATTATTGTTAAAACCAGTCTTAGTGCTTCTGTTCAATAAATTCGGGGAGCTCAGATGTCATGTTGTAAGTAATAGATTTTAACTTTTTCCAAAAATGCTACTTTCCAATGCTATTTTGTCTTCTTGGATGGCTGTAATTTCTAAGGCTAATTTGTGTTCCAGCTCTTGTCTCTTGGCCATGCCTTTAAAAACAGTTCCATAAAGCTACTATCTCTGTGCCAAAGTGCCTTAGATTTTATCTTTGTCAGACCAAGATTTTCCACCTCAAAGAGAATGGGTAAAGTGCATACCCTTGAGATCTCTGTGTAGTACAATAACGCTGTCCAATATGTGCCATTTTTTGAATGTTGTTTTTGGGTTGTCTGCATGCTGACAGATTGTTTGTGTTGGTCAAACACCTTGCAGTTAGAGAGAAGGAGTTTGCCATCGCAGTTGTTATGCCAGTACCATAGCATCCTAAAACTCATTCCAGCTTTTGCTGTCTGTGACACTTATGCATCGAAATCCCCTTGAATCATGAGTTTGTCTTGGCAGGGTAATCTCTAATTATTTCATTCAGGTTGCTATAAAATACTTCTTTGGAGGCTCTTGTGGTGCACTGGTAGTGTCTCTACCTCTGAGCCAGGAGGCCTGGGTTCAAATCCCACTATTCCAGATATATGTCATAACATCTCTCAACAGGCTGATTTAAAAAAATCTAAAATGCTTCTTAGACATATTCTGCATGTGTCATCATTGGAGCATAGGTGCCAATAAGCGTTGCGTGCTGGTTACTGGCAAAAGAGGGATGTATGAGTCAACCGCTGATTCCTGTAGGGACTGAGTCAAGCTTATGTGCCAGTTTGGATTGATGTCTCACTGTCGAGGTTGGGATGTGAACTTGCCAATCCTGTAGAATGTGTAGCCTGCACCAACCTCCTCAAATTGAGCCTCCTCAGCCAGCCTGTTTTCACTTTGAGTGACTGTGTTGATGTTGTATCTCGCCAACAGTCCAACTTTGAAGGCTGATCTGCACTCATATTGTCTCGATGTCATTAATATGGATCAAGAAACTAGTGTTCAGGAATTGACCACTGGGGAATTCTGTCCTATACCTTCTTCCTGTCTGAGAAAATAAGCTTTCACCAAAGTTCTGGTTGCTTTCACCTCTGTTTTCTGTTTCCTATCAGTCAGCTAACTTCATGTTCATGCTGCCATTGTCCCATGTCATGGATGTCAATTTTGCTGAAATACCTATCTCTTTATCAATGCCTCTTGGAAGTTCATGAGCACCATATCAATCACCACATCCCTTCCGGCTGTTTCTTTTCAAAAGGCTTCTAAAAAGGATTAAACTGACAGGCCTGTGGTTCCTGGGTGGATAACTTATGCAGTTTGTTACAATTGTCTAGTCCTCTGGTGTCAGGAGGATGAAACAATCATGCTAGTACCTCCACTATTACCATTCTGATATCTCTCGGCATTGTCAGATATACCCGATTTTGGTTCTAATAGTATTTCAATGTTAGGTGCAACCAACTTTTCTAATATCAGTTCTTTATCAATCCTTAGCCCATCTATTTTCCCAAATTACTTCCTCTATAATTATAACTTTGACAGCATTTTCTTCCTTCATAAAGGCAAATGAAAAGTATTCATTTAGTATCTCAGCTGTGCCCTGAGCCTTCTTCCTAATAGAAGACTTGAATTCTGTTTCATCTGAATTGCTACTTCCACTCAGCTCCTGACCTCACTACAGCCTTGGTTCAAACATGGACAAAAGAGCTTAATTCCAGAGAGGCCCTAACGGACCTGGAATCAATGTGTATTCGAGGTCAACTCTTTGCTGGTTGGAGTCATACCTGGCACATAGGAAGATGTTTGTGACTGTTGGAAGGCAGCCATCTCAGCTCAAGGTCATCTCTGCAGGCATTCCTCAGGGTAGTGTCGTGGGCCCAATCATCTTCAGTTGCTTCATCAATAACCTTCCCTCTATCATAAGGTCATAAGTAGAGATGTTCACTAATGATTGCATCATTTACAACTCCTCAGATACTGAAGCAATCCATGTTCAAATGCAACAGGATTTGGATAATAACCAGGCTTGGGCTGACAAGTAGCAAGTAACATCCACATCACACAAACACCAAGCAACAATAAGGGACAATTTAACCACCGCCCCTTGACATTCAATGCTGTTACTATCATGAAATCCTCCATGATGAATGTCCTTGGGGTTATTATTGAACAGGATCTCAACTGGACTCACCACATAAATACAATGGCCACAAGAGCAGGTTACACACTAGGAATACTGAAATGAGTAACTTACCTCCTGTCTCCCTAAAGCCTGTCACCTGTAAGGCACAAGTCAGGAGAGTGATGGAATACCCCCCATTTGCCTGGATGGGTGCAGCCCCAACAACACCCAAGAGCCTTGACACCTTCCCAGACAAAGCAACCTGCTTGGTTGGCACCACATCCATAAACATCCATTCCCTCCTCCATTGACGCTCAGTAGCAGCAGTTGTACTGTCTGTAAGATGCAGAAATTCACCAAAGATCCTCAGACAGCACCTTCCAAACCCACAGCCATTTCCATCCAGAAGGACAAGGGTAGCAGATACACGGTAATACTACCACCTTCAAGATCCCCTCCAAGCCAGTCACCATCCTGACTCGGAAATATATCGCTGTTCCTTTGCTGTCGCTGGGTCTAAATCCTGGAATTCCCTCCCCAAGGGCATTGTGGATCAGCCTACAGCAAATAGATTGCAGTGATTCAAAAAGGCAGCTCACCTCTCAAGGGCAGCTAGGGACGGGCAATAAATGCTGGCCAGCCAGCGGTGCCCTCATCTCATGAATGAATAAAAAAGCTCTGTCCTTTTGCTTGTCTTATTTCCTTTTTAATTTCTCTGAACTTTCTGTTTTCATCCTGATTCTTACTTATGTAAACAACTTAACATCTATAATGCACAGTTTGACAGATTTTTCTGCCTAACCTCACTGTCCATTTCTTTTGTCACCTGGTGATACATGGCTTTGTTTGCTGTACCTTTCCCATTCTTGGGATTGGACTCCAATTGTTGCTGTAACTATTTGTATCTGCAGCTAAGCAACCTTATTTACCATACTCTGTGCATTTTCATATATACACTGTAAACACAGTTATTGCATTCCCACATACCCTGAGATCACATAATGACCTGCTAATTTTTATTCTACGGTCCTTGTGCAAAAAGCAGTGGGTGATGTGAGAACAAACTTTTTCACAGAGATAGGGAATGGAATGCATTACCTGGAAATGTGGTGAAAGCAGGTTGAATTGAAGCATTGAATGGGGCATTGGATGATTATTTGGATAGAAATGGTGTGCAGGGATATTGGGAAAAGGCTGTTGATTGACATGAAGTAATAGAACCTGTGCAGGCATGTCGGACTGAATGGCCTCCTGCACTGTAACAATTCTGTAATTCTGGAAAGCCTTGACCCAGCTTTTGGACTTGCTTTCTTATCTAGGTTTGATGCCAAATTCAGTTTGCTAATGTTCCTGGGACATTTTACAAAAGGGGCTACATACCTGTAAGTTGTCCTTGCACCTGTTATGATCTCATTGTCATTTCCTTCACCTCCTGATACCTGTACCATCACTCAAACCTCAGAAACACAATTCTATCCCAACAGACATCTACAAAACAGTTCGTCAGCTTAATCCTAACACAAGCTCTTCATTCTTACTGGTACATATTAATGAGTAAACATCAGACAGATCTCCAGCATTCACATAGTCCCTCTCTTCCCTCAATGGCAACACCACAGACATGGTGGAGAAGGGCACATTTTATAAGGATAGTTTCTAGTAACTTGGGGGGATATCCTTTGGTAGATCTTTGTCTATTTCCTTCTCTGAATCTCACTTTCACATAAATAGGGCAAAGGTTAGCTGCAATTGTCTTTGCTTATCGATGCCTTTTGACTGTGAACATTTCTCTCTCTTCCCTTTCAGATAGTCCCTGGAGAGCACATTAAATAACAGTTAAGAGTCTGGCAGCCCAAATACATTGGAGGCTACTTTAAACAGTTTTGCATCAGGAGATGCACTGGGCATAAGCAACACGAGCAAGGCCTGATGGATCAGATAGTGCAGGAAACATGCCACAAAGGGTGTCCTTGCATGTTATCTCTGGTGCAGGATGCAAACATTAAGTGCTTAACGATGGAACCGAAAGAAGAAAAGCAATTGAGACACAGTGCACTCTCTGGCACTCTCTGCATTCAGATCAATAGTGTTCGACTGTTGGGGTTAAAACTGACAAAAAATCACAAACCTGAAACGTTAACTCTGTTTGCCTTTGCACAATTGTTTCCAGACCTGCTAAATAGTTCTGGCATTTTCTGTTTCAATTTCCACCATCCATAGTATTGTGCTTCTGTGTTTGTTTCAGGGCTACAGTTTGGAGTCTATAGGGTACACATTTTATTTGTTTGCAGAGTGATAATCATCACCTGTACGTAGGTCAAAAAGCAGAAAGAAAGCCAATGTCATTCTCAAGCAATGGGATGCATTGCTTGAGAATGTAAAGATAGTACTGCAGGATGTAAGATGAGGAATCCTGCATGAGAAAATGTAAAAAGTATATTTTATATTGAAGTTGATCACACTTCTTTCCAGCCTCCCTCTCTCCCACTCCCCTTGTGGTCACTCAATCTTCCCCAAGCCTTCCCCCTCACTCTAGGTTAAAAGGACCCAGGGTCCCCTCACAGTAGAGGCCTCTGCCCGCAATGCCCACTAAGCAGGCCTTATCCCTCCCACCTGAGCCGGGGCCTAGTCTCTGCCTTGTCTGCCTGGGGCTATTTTCATCGACACATGTAGACACATGCTGCTGGCTGGCTGGTTGTGGCCAGCAGATATCAATGGCCATGCCTGTGCAAGCACGCTGGCTATTCTGCATGTTGGGCATTTATTTGTTCATGACAATCATCTCCAGAAGCCACTTGTTCCAGTTGGTCTAACCCAATTTTTCTTGGGCCTTAAATATTACTGATGCTGTCTTTAATTATCACAATTCCTATAAGGATACTTTACTTTCCTTCAACATTTTCCTTTTCTTTGTATGAAATTGTTAAGAAGCCATTTGGTTGGAAGCTTTTGTTCTGCTTTTGTTTACATTTAGACATTTGTACAATTCTGTGAAAGAGATCATTACCCTATGACTGTAAATCACAATCCTTTGCTGTGAATATTTTGTAGTCGGAGCAGAAAGTATCAGTTGTGTTATCAAGAAATACAGTATAGTTGGATAACGAAAAGTTTGCGTTTGTGGCAAGCCTCTCTCTTGTGAGACAATGTTTCCCATCACAGTGGTCAGCCTGTGTTATTTGTCACAGGAGCCCCTTTGGGTAATGATAGTTTCAGTTGCATTAACTGCTCAGGATGACAGTGGGCTGACAAGGCACACCATTTGCTGGGTTCTGCTTTCTTTGGCTTTGTTCTCAGCCAGCTAAGCTTTCATTTCTGTTTGTTTCTTCAGATGTTTTTCCAAACAGTCAGCCTCCAGTGGTCATGTGATGATGCTGTGACTTTAAGAATTATTTTGTCCTTTTTGTGAAGAGAGATTGTAAGACAGAGGTGAAGAGCAGTCTACCAGGACCACCAGAGTAAACAACTTGGGAGCTTTGGGATTTTGTAAATCAGCCTGAATGGGTGTGGCTGGCTCTCACAGATCAGGATTTCTGGGTTTTTGGCTTCAGCTTTAAGCAGAAGCTATTGGGAGCTCAATGAGTTGGAACCTTCAGTGAATGTCTCCTGGCTCCTACTCTCTTTGAATTTTCTCTTGGATGGGAGAACTGCATGTGAGAATCTGTGTCTAAATTTCCCTTTTTGCAAGGGGTATGTTTATGGGATGTTACTATATTGGAACAGTTAATTAGTAATAGTTACTGTCTCTGTTATTTTGTTAAATTTTCTAACAGAGTGAAGTTATTCTAAATTTCTCTTTCTTTGGTTGTATTTTAACTGCAGGGTTTAAATAAATTGTGTTTTGCCTAAGGTCGAGTAGTTTGACCAGTCGCATTGTATCTGGAACAGGCACTTCACATTTGCCTTTAAAATAAGTAAAAGTTAGGTCTAGGCTACTTTCTTCAAGTATTTTGAGGGGTCTGGTCTGATATGACTGTCAGTGACAGTCTCCCAGTGGTCAGTGACTATATCTGCCATCTTTATTGCTTGCACGTGTCCTTGTAGCCTAGGCATTTTTGATTCAGCTTCTTCTCCATTGGAGTGATAGCCGTAAAGTAGTTGGCTGATTGAAGACTGAGCTTCTTTGTTCATTTTAATCGCTTTGTTCAGGTGCATTGGATCCTGTCCATTTGTTGAGCTCCAAGCTCCAAGCACCATTGAGACGTATGGACTACGGCCACTCAACATTTTATTATTTGAGGGTTATGTGACTTGAGTCAGCCATGGCTGATAAATGTGAAGCAATGGTTCCTCCGACCTGTGGAGATAGCCCATATGGTCAGTGGGCATGCTGTCTGGTGGAGGTGATGAGGGGGAATCCTCCTGTGAAGCTTTAGCCTGGGGCCACAAGGGATCCATGTATCATCATGAGGAGGCACAGTTGAGGAACAGTCAATGAAGAGCTTTTGCACTGACAAGAAGAAACTGGCACATGTAATTATTTTCTTTGTATTATTGCTCGTCAGTGTTGTGGGATGAAAATACATGCTAGATGCATCACATTGAGCTGCTGCATACACAACTGGATTAAGAATTACATTTATATAATACATCTTATGACCATAGAATATCTCAAAGCATTTTATAGTCAATGAAGTACTTTTGAAGTGTTTGTTTAATGCAGCCAATTTGCATCCAGCATGGTCTTACAAACAGTAACAGTTTTGTTGATTGAGGATAAATATTGGCCAAACACCACAGATACTTTCTCTGTTCTCCTTTAAAATAGTGCACCAGGAGATTTTACACCCACCTGAGAGAGCTTCAACTTTACATCTCACTCACAGAACAGCACACCAACACTATAGCACTCATTAATAGTACAGTGGAGCATTAGCTTAGATAGTTGGGATTTGAACCCACAGCCTTCTAATTCAAATGCAACTATGTAGCAACTGATCCACAACCAAAGCTGACCGTTTAATTTGTTTCCCCCTGTTTACCAAACCCTATCATATAGGGCACCAAATGAAGGGGAATTGTTCATAGGTTGGTTTCTACACCTGTGTTGATCAGAAAGAAACATTTACAAATATTTAAAGTGAATAAACCAGAGTCAGGAAATTACATGCTTTAACTCAGCTTCTTTACAGCTGGAGTTCACAGCAGAGCCACTGTGTGGAAACACCACTCTTGATCCAATTGCTGATATTAAGCCAGCTTTAATTTCTGTAAACTAATTTTTGGAGGACCGTCTTGAAACCCTCTTGTGAATCCCTAGGAGGGTGTGCAGAGATATGGATTCCTGGTTGAGAATCCATGATTTAGAGCATAACAGAGAGCCGAGATTTGCACCAGTCAGACACTGGGCATGAGTGGCCTGTCAGTCAGGTAATCCAGACTGTTGCCACTTAGGCTGTTGGGATCCAGTCTGTGCTAGGTCCTCTTGGCCTAAAGCTGCATTAGGCCATCCGCAAAGACTATCAGCAAGGGTTATCTGCTACCGACTAGTTAGCACTATTTAGGAGCAATTGGACAAAGATTCACATAACATGGTCACCAAGGGAATGCAAAAGGGTAATTAGTTGACTTTTGTATGCAGTATGGAATTATTTAGTTGATAATTTTGGGGGTTTACAATTTTTTTTATGTACTGGTTTTAATTTTGCATTCTAACCAAATAAACAGTGTGATGATCAGTAATTAATGTATGGTCAGGATAAAGCTTTATATACAAAAACCAAAATACTGCAGCTGCTGGACGTCTGAAATACAAACAGAAAATATTGAAAATACTCAGCCTGAATGAGAATCTGTGGAGAGAGAAATGGGGTTAACATTTCAGATTGATGGCCAACATTTAATGAAATGGTATTTTCTATCTTTATTTAAGATGTAGAAGTGATGGAAGAATTGGGAATTATGATTGAATTACTGACATCAAACTCTGAAGAGTGCTTCAAAGACTACTCAGCCATAATTGGGCAGCCTGGGTTGCTTCTTCTTTTCCTCTGTCCCCATCTCCACCCCCTCCTCATGTTTCTACTTGAGAGTTGCTGATCATGTAGGTAGTGACACGGGCTGTCCGCTCATGAGAGGGAGGATTGCAGTCTGTCACAGACCAGGATGAACCTTGAAAGTGTGCTTTGCTGAGTATTTCAAATTCTTCCAGATCTGTCCAGGATTTATTTTGGCCAGTGGTCTGCTCTACCCATATTTCAGGTGGCAGCGTGGCTTTCATTGAATGCATGCTACAAATGGGAGTCTTTGGGTTGCACACCAGTGTCACAATGTGCACAACATTGTCTATCTCATAGGCTGCAGGCAAGGATGCCCTGAGACATGGTACATTGGGGAAACCGAGCAGAGGCTACAGCAACGGAAGAATGGACACAGCACAACAATCAACAGACAGGAGTGTTCCCTCCCAGTCGGAGAACACTTCAGCGGTCCAGGACATTCGACCTCGGACCTTCGGGTAACCATCCTCCAAGGCAGACTTCGGGACAGTCAACAACGAAAATTGGCTGAACAAAGGCTGATAGCCAAGGTCGGTACCCATGGGGATGGCCTCAACTGGGACCTTGGGTTCATGTCACACTACAGGTGACCCTATTGCACTACACACACACAGACAGATGGACACAGACAGACACTCAGACACATACACTCCTACACCCACACACTCCTACAGACACACACACTCACGCAGACCCTCTCTCATACACTCCCACACTCCCACACACACCCTCTCACAGTCTTAAACCCCTTTCCACTCACGCTCACACACATATGCACACTGTCTCACAGACACTCATGACCCCCACCCCCCACATACGCACACACCCACACACACACACACACATACACATATAAGTTTGTGGCATGAATTTGTACTTACAGAATTACATTTTACTTTGCTTAAAAACTGCATGAATCCACGTAAGATTCTGTAAATCTGTTTTTTTAGATTAGAATTAGTCTGACCATTGTGGCACAGACAGCCTCACACAGGGAAACTCACACCTTCAATACCTTACCTAGGCCGACATGTCAGCAATTGTTAAAGTTCACTTGAGAATGTAACTTTTAAAAGAAGTTTTGCGATTTACATATGAAAGAACTGAAACCAACATGGTCATTCTAAAAGATGAGAGACTTAACAAACAATCCAGGTCTTTTTCAATATATAATTTCAGTTACATCACACTGCAAACTTTTGCGATAAATTCTGCGTCTTACAATCTTATTCTCCACAGCCTACTGATGAAGGAGCAATGCTCCGAAAGCTAGTGCTTCCAAATAAACCTGTTGGACTATAACCTGGTGTTGTGTGATTTTTAACTTTGTACACCCCAGTCCAACACCGACGTCTCCAAATCATGACCATCAGTCACTTGGTCAGCTTTTCATTCAGTCACCATCTTTTGCTTCGCCATGATTGCCCAAATTCAGCTGGCACTTCAGCCCCAGACTGAAAGCATCAGTGCAGTCACCCTCTGGCCTCTGGAAATGTGCTCTGCCTCTGCTCTTCCAATTGTACTTGTCGCAGAGTTCCATGAGGTCATCCTTTTATTGAAACACAGACCGCTTTTTGACTGCCAGAGACCCAAACCTCCTCCTCCCCTTCCTTTTCCAGCAGGTTTTCCTGCACTGTGTAGCCTTTGTTCATTCTTCAAGTTATTCTTGATTCAAAGGGGAATATTTACATGTGCATCCATGCCTGAAGAGCAGCTTCTTTGTGCAGAAGTTTATAGATCAGAAAATCCTCTCCATTACCTGCCTCACCATTCCCTTTAGACTTTGGCAACTTAAAGGAAATATAACAGCTCTGAACTCCTGTCAAATTGAAGCAAAACTCGAAGGAGAGCAACTAGGGATGAGCAAGAAATATTGGCCAGTTAGCGACGCCCACGCTCCATGAGCGAGTAAACAAAAGAGATCAACCTGTAAGTAGTTGACGGTCCTTTTTAACAGTGCTGGTGCATGGGGGCGGATTCTCCATGCTGCTGAACATATGTACAGCTCAAGCAATGGATGTGTTCAATGAGTTTAGCATATAACACTTCACATAAGGATATATTTTCATTCTCAGTACTTGCTATAAATAACAATCACACAAAGAGCAATGAAATATCTTGCTGTTTGTTTTGCATTGCTGTGGGTCTTTATGTATACTTTGTCATGTAAAGGTAAAACCCATAAAGTTAGACTGTATTGGATCATTCATGTGACAGTTCCAAAGACTGGATGAGATGGATAGGGATTTTTAGTGAAATGGGGAAGAAAAGGAAGATTCATGGGAACTCCTTCATAAGCTCCTTGGAGAGCCAAATGCACTGCTGTGTAAACTTGAGGTGGGAAACTGATACATAGACATCATCATGGGCATGTGTTTTACATACCACTGGTCTCCACCTCCACTAGAAGAGGCATCAGACACACCCTGATATATACAGAAGTAGGAAGGGCTCATGCCTGAAACATCGATTCTCCTGCTCCTTGGATGCTGCCTGACCTGCTGCGCTTTTCCAGCAACACATTTTCAGCATATACAGAGGTAGCTCATCCAACAGCCACAAAATGTTGGACGGATTAGGCTAAAGTGGTTGAGAGTGGGACTTCCATTTCTTTGTGGATTGGTTTAAAGTCTAATTCACCTTGAATGTTATTTTACGAGTCAGGTGGGCTGTCAATTTTGGCACCCACCCAGACAATTTTGTGGTGAGCTTAGTAGAAGTGGTGGGCTCGCTGACCAGTCGGGGCACATAAAATTCAGCTCAATGCAAGGCTGCTCCCTTCACCCACTTATAAAAAAACATGGACAGATCTCTAGTGCCTTCCTTGTTGTTGCTGCCCGTCCTCCTGTTGCAGACCCAAAGGCAGACCAAGCAGAATGATCATCAGAACATAAAGACATACTAATGAGGATTGTTGAGGTCCCAGCACTGATTCATATTGCACACCACCTGTTACATCTTGCCAACCTGAAAAAGAACAATCCATGCCTACTGTCTACTTTCTGTTAGCTTAAAACCTCTGTCTAACCATGCCAAAATGCTACCACCTTTTATTTTCCACAATAATCTTTGATGTGGAATGTTATCAAATGCTTTTTGGAAATCTTACCAGTGTCCCTTTATCTATAGCATGCATTAGCTCCTCAAAGAATCCTAATAGATTGGTTAAACATGATTGTGTTTTTAGAAAACTTATCCAAGTTTCCTGCTATAACTTATTTAATAATTGCTTCTTACATTTTGTTTTATGACAGATATTAGTTAACTGGCCTGTAGTTCACTGCTTTCTGTTTCTGTCCTTTTTTGAAAAAGAAGTTACATTCACTATCTTCTAACCTAATGGGATCACCCTGAATCAGGACAGTCTAGGAAAATTAAAGCCAACGCATCAATTATTTCACTAACTGCTTTTTCTAAGAATGTAGGATGAAGTCCATCAAGAACCTGCCAGCTGTCAGCTCCCAACTACAACAATTTACTCAGTATCACTTCATCAATGATTGGCATTTTTCCCCGAGTTCCTCTCTCCCTTCTATTTCATGATTTATCGCTGTTTCTGGGATGTTACTTGTATCAACTACAGTGAAGACCGATGCAAAAGACTTGTCCAATTCATCTATTCTGTCTTATTAATCATTCTCTAGTCTTACTTCTAATAGGACCAATGTTCATTCTCCTTCTTTAAATATTCATAGAAACTCTTAATTTCTGTTTTTATATTTCTAGCTATTTATGTTTCTTATATTTTCTATACCTATTTATATATAAATTACATTTATACTTTGCTCCACTTTATAGATATTTTGGTCTTTCTTCACTGTTCCTTACATTCCATCCAATCTTCACAGAATCATAGAATTGTCATAGTGCAATAATGGAATTATGGAAGGAATTCGACCCATCATCCCAATTTACTACATATTTGCAAACTTGGTTCCTTGCTCCCAATATATAGTTTGAAATCCTCTGTACTTCCTTAATTATAAAGTCAGCAACAACACTAGCACCAGGAATTCAGGTGCAAAGCTCACTTCTCCCACTTCAATCTGTAGGCCACACATCCATCTTGTAGCCATCATTCTAATCCAGACAAGCTCTAAGAACCTCAAAGCTGCTGTACAATTGCAATAGCTGAAAGTTCCACCATTCCTGCTCTCTGACTCCCCCCATCTGCCTCACTCACAGCTCCACTCTTGTGTCCATGAACACTGACCAAATTAAATGACCTACCCCTAAGAGGTGTACTTGCCACCTGGACCAAAGAAACCAGGTAACATCCCCTCCCTCGTGTGTCATAGTATCTGTAGTTCAGACTCTAGCCCATAAACTGTGAGCCCAAGCCACTGAAACTTCAATCATTTGCCACAGATGTCTTTGCTCTGGTCCACAATGGCATCCAAGAACTCCAAAATGCAACTATGAAATAGCATCTGTCCTGATAGCCTTCATGATGTTATGTATTTTGTTACCCTTACCACCGGTTGCTTTTTTTTTTGATCCTGAGAAATAGAATAAACACTAGTCACTTACCAGAAACTCACTAAGTAACTAGATTCTTCTTCTACAGCAGAGTGAGAATCAATTTATGAAGCTGAATAAGTTTAGGAAAAGAGAAAGCAACATAAATTTCCTTCCCTTCCTCCCATTAACCTCCCTGCACTTTATATGTAGTTCCCTATCTCTATTGTAAGTAGCATTCAAGTGTTAAGGCACACAAAGTTGGCTAGTTTTATATGTTCCTGAGTCAAAAGGCCTATCTGACTTACTTAATGAGATCCAGTTGTAGCTGATTCTTAATTAAGTTGTTTTTTCACTGGATATGGTGTGAAATCCTATTTAATTCTGACAGCTACAGAACTTGAACAATAGATTTCAGTTTAATGCCAACTGCAAAGTAAGTTAAATTTATATAAAATAAAACTTTTGACTTCATTAGTAAACAAGTGTACATACTCAGTGGTAAAGTACAGTAAACAAATGCACAGTAGAAGGGTTCTCCATTTAAATTGTTTATCTAGAAATCTTGAAATCTGGGACCTACTTATTGTATTTGGGTAGAATATTTGCCAGTTTTAAGAAAAGCTGCAAATGAAACTACGAGGAAGCAACAAGAGAATAAAATAGGTAAAATTACAAGAGAATGGAAGCAAACAACATTGACCATCTAGAAATGTCTCAGTTAAAGCTTTTAATCATAAATTGTTTTAAGAAATTAAAGAAAGAGGAACATTATAAATGGTGCAGAAATAAATTTTAGGATGATCCATCAGGCAATGCAAGCAACATGTCCATTCCAAAGAAGAGACATATTGGAGTTGAAATGTTAAATCTGTTTCTCTCTCCCCACAGATGCTGCTATACCTGCTGAATTTTTCCAGCATTCTGGTTTTTTTATTCCACCACTGACTGACCTGGTCCAATCCTGTACGGAATAACTGCTAGATTAAATCCACGGTGGTGGTGAGTGAACCAACAAGAGGGAAAACCTATTTGACATCATCCGCACCAATCTCCTATTGCTGATACATTTGTCCATGGCAGCATTGGTAGGACATATCACTATACAGCCTTTGTGGAGAAAAAGCCCCTTCTTCACATTGAGAATATCCTCCATTACACTATCAACATGCTGAATGGGATAGACTTTGAACAGATGTAGCAACTCAAGACTGTGGGCTATCAACAGTAGCAAAGTATGTGCTAACGTACTAAATAGGAGGAGAAGCAAACCATTATTTGTATCATCGATAGTCACAGGTGAGGTGCTGGAAGACTGGAGATTGGCAAACGTGGTGCCACTGTTTAAGAAGGGTGGTAAAGACAAGCCAGGGAACTATAGACCAGTGAGCCTGACCTCGGTGGTGGGCAAGTTGTTGGAGGGAATCCTGAGGGACAGGATGTACATGTATTTGGAAAGGCAAGGACTGATTCAGGATAGTCAACATAGCTTTGTGCGTGGGAAATCATGTCTCACAAACTTGATTGAGTTTTTTGAAGAAGTAACAAAGAAGATTGATGAGGGCAGAGCAGTAGATGTGATCTATATGGACTTCAGTAAGGCGTTCGACAAGGTTCCCCATGGAAGACTGATTAGCAAGGTTATATCTCATGGAATACAGGGAGAACTAGCCATTTGGATAGAGAACTGGCTCAAAGAAGACAGAGGGCGGTTTTTCAGTCTGAAGGCCTGTGACCAGTTGAAAGTTTTCATATTTCCACTGCTCTACTCTTCTTAGTCTGTCACTCAGGATTGATAAATCCAAAGGGTTGCCTACCTACTCGGTCTCATGCTTGGAGGGGCGGGTCGATGAGCTGTTGGAAATTTGAGTTCTCTCTGATGCCTCAACCTTGCCCCATGTGTTTTCGATGAAGTCTTTTGATGTATTTGGTGCCTTCCAGAATGAACCTCCTAGATCAGTCACAAGCCAGGACTCTCATGAGTCGGGGGAGATATTTGATCTCTGTAGGAGTGCCTTGAACACATCTGTAATGTGTTTCGATTGTTCTCCCAGCAGACTTTTGCCTCCATCCAGTTACATGAGCCATAGGAATGGGAGTACACCATGCAGTCCCTCACACTTACCTCACTATTCGATAAGATAATGGCTAATCTGTCCCGGTCCTTAACTCTTACTTCATAGCATTCAATTCCTCAATAATACCAAAATCTATCGGTCTCTTCTTTAAATGCTTTCAGGGATCTAGTCTCCACAGATTTCTGACGTAGTGAATTCTAGACTGGAAACTAGTGATTGCTGGGCCTCTTGCTGAGATATTTGTATCATTGATAGTCACAGGTGAGGTGCCGGAAGACTGGAGGTTGGCTAACGTGGTGCCACTGTTTAAGAAGGGTGGTAAGGACAAGCCAGTGGTGGGCAAGTTGTTGGAGGAAATCCTGAGGGACAAGATTTACATGTATTTGGAAAGGCAAGGACTGATTAGGGATAGTCAACATGGCTCTGTACATGGAGAACATCTCCAGGACACAGATGCAAAGCAACCTCACCACACTGTGGCTGAACAATTTAACTTCCCCTCTCATTCCCCCAAGGACATGCAGGTGCTGGGCCTTCTCCATCACCAAATTCTTACCACCTGCTGCCTGGAGGAAGAACATCTCTTCTTCCGCCTTGAGACCCTCGAACCACATGGGATCAATGGTTAGCACTGCTGCCTCACAGCGCCTGTAGACCCGGGTTCAATTCCCGACTCAGGCGACTGACTGTGTGGAGTTTGCACATTCTCCCCGTGTCTGCGTGGGTTTCCTCCGGGTGCTCCGGTTTCCTCCCACAGTCCAAAGATGTGCGGGTCAGGTGAATTGGCCATGCTAAATTGCCCGTAGTGTTAGGTTAAAGGGGTGGATGTAGGGGTATGGGTGGGTTGCGCTTCGGGTCAATGTGGATTTCACCAGTTTCCTCATTTCTCCCTCTCCAACCTTATCCCAGTTCTAACCTTCTAACTCGGCACCACCCTCATGACCTGTCCTACCTGTCCATCCTCCTTCCCACCTATCTGCTCCACCCTCCTCTCCAACCTATCACCATTACCCCCACCTTCATCTACCTATCACACTCTCAGCTACCTTTGTCCCTAGCCCTACCCCCTCCTGTTTATCTCTCAGTTCCCTTGGTCCATAAGCCTCATTCCTGATGAAGGGTTTATGCCTGAAACATCGATTCTCCTGCTCCTCGGATGCTACCTGACCATCTGTGCTTTTCCAGCACTACACTCTTGACATGGGAAATCATGTCTCACTAACTTGATTAAGTTTTTTGAAGAAGTAACAAAGAGGATTGATAAGAGCAGAGCGTTGGATGTGATCTGGTTACTCTCAGTAGACTGGTTAGCAAGGTTAGATCACATGGAATACAGGGAGAACAAACCATTTGTATACAGAATTGGCTCGAAGATAGAAGACAGTGTGTGTTGGTGGAGGGTTGTTTTTTCAGACTGTGACCAGTGGTGCGCCACAAGGATTGGTGCTGGATCCACTGTTTTTTGTCATTTATAGAAATGATTTGGATGTGAACATAGGAGGTACAGTTAGTGAGTCTGCAGCTGACACCAAAATTGGAGGTGAAGTGGACAGCGAAGAAGGTTACCTCACAGTACAACGGGATCTTGATCAGATGGGCCAAAGGGCTGAGGAGTGACAGATGGAGTCTAAATTAGATAAATGTGAGGTGCTGCATTTTGGAAAGGCAAATCAGGGCAGGACTTATATATTTAATGGTAAGGTCCTGGGGAGTGTTGCTAACAAACAGACCTTGGAGTGCTGGTTCATACCTCCTTGAAAGTAGAGTCGCAGGTAGATAGGATACTGAAAGAAGGTGTTTGGTATGCTTTCCTTTATTGGCTAAAGCATTGAGTATATGAATTAGAAGGTCATGTTGCAGCTGTACAGTACATTGGTTAGGTGACTTTTGGAATATTGTGTGCAGTTTTGGTCTCCCTCCTATGGGAAGGACGTTGTGAAACTTGAAAGGGTATAACAAAGATTTACAAGGATATTGCCAGGGTTGGAGGTTGAATAGGCTAAGGCTGTTTTCCCTGGAGTGTTGGAGGCTGAGTGAGGGGTGACTTAAAGAGGTTTATAAAATCATGAGAGGCATGGATAGGGTAAATGGACAAGGTATTTTCCCTGTGGTGGGTGAGTCCAAAACGAGAGGGCAAAGGTTTAGGGTGAGTGGGGAAAGATTTAAAAGGGACCTAAGGGGTAACGTTTTCATGCAGAGGGTGGTGTGTGTATGGAATGAGCTTCCAGAGGACGTGATAGTGGCTGGTACAATTACGGCATTTAAAAGACATCTGGATGGGTAAATGAATAGGAAGGGATTAGAGGGATATGGGCCAAGTGCTGGCAAATGGGAGTAGATTAATTTAGAATATCTGGTTCGCATAAATGAGTTGGTCCAAACAGTCTAATACGGTGTTGTACATCTCTATGACTCTCTGACTCTGAGAGAAAACATTCCTTTGCACCTCAGTTTTAAATGAATCTCTACTTATTGTGTAATCATGGCCACTAGTTTGAAATCCGGACTAATGGAAATATCTCTTCAACAAGTGCCCTGTTGAGCCCCCTCAAAATCTTACGTCTCAATGAGATCACCTCTCATTCTTCCAAACTCTGATGACTAAAAGCCTAACTTGTTCAGTCCTTCTTCCCAGGGAACAGCCCAATGAATTCATTTTAAACTACCTCCAATGTCAGTATATTGTTTCTTAAATACAGGGACCAAATCTGTGCACAGTACTCCAGGTGCAGCCTCACAACATACCCTGTTGTAACAAGATTTCCCTGTTTTTAAATTCAAACTCCCTTATAAGAAAGGCCAGAATTCTATTTTCTTTCTTAATTACTTTAAAAGTTGCTTCAGGAATTTGGTGTTAGTCTTACATGTATGTTCAACAGAACTGGTTTTGAGTGATCAGTGTTTTGCTGTTATTTTAGGAGAGGATGCCGTTTTATCATCCCCAGACTCACAGACTTACAGTGGCTACCAGTCCAACAAGAGCTCAATTTAATGTTCTCATCATTGTGTTCACATCTCTTCATGGTCCCTCCGGCTTTGCATCCCCTGGGGAACTCTGCATTTGACCAAATCAGTCTTCTTGTACTTTACTGATTTATTTTGCCTCAATCACTGGCAGCCATGCCTCTTGCCCTCTGTTTTGATACACTTAGAAGTGTAATAACTTTTGAAAAAATATTTTATGTGGAAGAAGTCAAAAGTCCCCAAAATATGACTGCATTTTAACAGAATGGATCCGAGCACATAATATGACTTATCAGAAATAGTGCGACACCAATTTGCAGCTATAGAGCTAAAAATCTCCCACCACCAGGTTATAGTCCAACAGGTTTATTTGGAAGCACTAGCTTTCAGAGTGCTGCTCCTTCATCTGGGACAGCAACTTTGTAATTTTTAACTTTGTACCCACAGTCCAACTCTGGCACCTCCAAGTCATAGCAACAGTTAATAGTTATTGAGGCTTTTATAAAGTAAATGTATAAATATTTGGGAAAATATAGTGTGGTTAAGGACATTCAAATGGGGCTAAATGAGCAGGTACTCTGGAGAATTGTAACGGTGCTCTGGGCCTTATTAATTTTGTGTTTTCCATTTTGAACTGAAGAGCATGTGCAATCTTAAATTGGTATGTACATAGTCAATCTTTATGAATAGAAATATTGAAGTAATCATTTCAGTGCTAATTCCGTTGTCCATTGTCCTTTTGCACACTGTATAGAATCAGCACTTGGATTAGCCTTTATTCCTGATAAAGGGCTTTTGCCCGAAACGTCGATTTTGCTGCTCCTCGGATGCTGTCTGACCTGCTGTGCTCTTTCAGCACCACTAATCCAAAATCTGGTTTCCAGCATCTACAGTCATTGTTTTTACCCATAGAATCAGCATTGTTTGTTTATGTGTCCAGGTCAAGATGAATTCCTGTAAGATTGATGAAGTGTTGTGGTGTGGTATAGTCACATTTTACACTGATGCAGTGCTGTTCTACAAAATGTAACACACAAAAACACTGCAGCTGCTGAACCTGAAATAGAATATGGTGAATTCTACAAACACTGAACAAGTCAGGCAAGTGAATTGACCTTTTAAGCAAAGACACTTGCTTTATTGCTCTTCTAAAGTTGGGTAAAACACATTGTTAGCACAGTGAGTGTAATGAATAGTAAAGTGTTCAATTCAGGTCCCTATCATTAATAACCTTCACCCTGACTCAATCAATTCAGCCAAAAAAGAAAGCTCTCAGGCAAAAGATTTGTCCAAGTACTCTAAACAATCGTGGCAAATTAATGATACATACAGTAAGTCCCCTATCAAAGAAAATGATGCATTGGCTTTTGAAATGTTCATTAACGAGAAAGTGAATACTGCAGATCAGAATCAAGATTACAGTGGTGCTGGAAAAGCACAGGACAGTAGCATCCGAGGAGCAGGAAAATCGACGTTTCGGGCAAAAGCCCTTCATCATCAACATTTTGAAATGTTCAGTTTGCTGTGAATTGTGAAGGCTTCGGTCTCTATCGTAAAGTATCTAACTCACCTCAAATGGAAAGCGTTATAGTTATATAAAGGATCAAGTTAAAATACAATCAGCATTGTAATCCGGATATTTGCAGCGCTGGTGCTTTGTAAATTGAGTGTAATCATCCTCAATTTTACCACCAGCACAATGTTGCATGTGTTTACCGAGTCCTACCGGCAATTCAGACAAACATTTTCTCAACAGACGGTAAAGTGCGGGATGTTACATGTGGAGTAGCTAACCCTGGCTGCTGCCGCAGGTTCACTGATAGATGTTGAATGTTTGCACTTGTTGCACAGAGAAGCTGGTGTTCAGTCAGCAGTGCAGTGGTATCTCTCACCCCCCCTGCTGTCAGCTCTCCGCAGTTGCTTGTGTCCGCTCTCATGGGTGCAGACAGCTGCTGTGGCCCCTCGACTACACGCTGCACTTTCCCTTTGCTGAGGCACAAAGCGCTTCTCTCTAGCTTCTGCACTCTGACGTCAAAAGGAGTTGTTTTTGCTCCCAGCTGTGGGGCTTTAAATGTGAGGAGATGATTTTCCCAGCAGCCAGCTCCTCCTGACTCGATCGTCCTCTTGTTTGCAAGAAGTGTGTACAGCTGCTGAGCCCATGATCTCCCTGGCCATGGTCGCTGCTCATAGCTCGTCCCAATCCTCAGCATCATCAGAATGGATCTCTTGCCTGGATAAAAGGTAGCGAATGTCATCTGGGAACCTTCAACATAGGACAGGAAGTAAAAATAATGCGATCAAGATTTCTTAGCAATAGCTCGACTCGGGTTTCTTTCGGTTCTGCAGAAAATGAAATCAAGGGGATGTGATGATAACAAAGACGTTTAATGATTTTAGAATAGTCCACAATAGCAGGCAGGCAGGTTGGAAGATGGTTACGCGGTTAAGATGTTTTCTTTCGACCTCTGAATAATATCGATTACATATGTATAATACATATATCATGCAGTACAGACAATTTTCCTTATTCCTACATCAGACCTGGTTAGCTGCTTATTTGAATGCACAAGTAAGCACCGCGATAGGAGAATGGTGTTATTTTGTATATTTAAATCCCACAAGTATTGTAGATCCATGTAAATATCCACCTTAAAACGCGACACCGGTATTTTTTTGCAGACAATTATTACAAACTTTGATTTTTAATATTTTATGTGAAAGATGTATATTTCTGAACCTCGTGTTTCAGTGGGGATAAGGTGATGTAAGTTTGGTGTCCATTTCTACCAGCCTCAATTGGAAGAACGGCAAGATAACGTGGGAATGTAGGCCTCCCGTGTACATCAAAGCGATGTGATAATTTATAGATTAGAAATGAATAACGTTATGTGATTTATACTTGGGCAACTAACCATTTCTGCCGGCAGTAAAGCTTTGGAATACACTCTTGAAATCTAAATCAATGTTTTATTCATAAGGTTACACAGGACCCTTTAAAACTAGCTCCAGTAAAATGAAATAGTTGATGGCTGAAGCGTGCTCCTGATGCACGTGCAGAAATTGTGATGATTGTTAATTGGTTCCTTTTAAAATGGTTTTGATTTTAAAATGTACACAAACATTTTTCAATATTTATGTTGATATCCATAGGGCAGTAGACCCCAATAATCAAACACGGGAAACTTACACTTTGACAGTGTGTATGCCATTCAGTGGTATACTGGGGATTGACTAAAATTGAATGTTAAATTACACGTTAAGTTAAAATAGAGTTTGAACAACTAATTCCAAGGCAGTAATATAAACTCAAATATTAGATGATAGTTTACCCTGTGAGTTATGTACAGGAGGGATTATATGATACAGATGATCTAAAAAAACGTATCTGACAAGAAAGTAACAGCAGTGAAAGCAAATTATGTAAAAATTCATGAATTATTACAAGAAACATTAAAATTCACTTCAGGCTTATAGAATCAGAATTATACAGGAGGAAAGGGCTTTCAGTCCATTAAGTCTGTAACGCTAAAAATATGCTACAGCACAACCCATCCTAGTCACACTTTCCTGTACAAGTCCCATACGAATGTTATGATACTTAAAGTGCTCATCCAAGTACTTTTTAGAGTTTATGAGGTTTCCTATCACAACTACTCTCCCAGGCAGTGCATTTCAGTTTCCAACCACTCTCTGGGTAAAAATGTTTTTCCCCTCTAAACCTCCTACCTTTCACTTTAAAACGATACCCCTTGTCTCTGACACTTTGACTAAGAGGATCAGTTGCTTTCAATTCACTTTTGTCCATGCCTATCATAATTGTATAGACTTTTATCAGGTCCCCCCTCAACCTACTCTGCTTCATAGAAATCAGCCCAAACTTATCCAGCTTCACTTCACAGCTCAAGTGCTCCATCCCAGGCAACATCCTGATGAATCACCTTTGTACCCCTTTCAGTACAATTACATCCTTCCTATAGTGTGGTGACCACAATTCATATTGTATTCCAGCTGTGACCTCATCAAAGTTTTGCACAGCTCCAATGTAATATCCCTGCTCTTATAGTCTATGCCATGACTGATAAAGGCAAACATCTCATATGCTGCCTTAATATAGAACATAGAACAGTTCAACACAGGAACAGGCCCTTTGGCCCACCATGTCTGTGCCAACCCTGTATGCCATTCTAAATGAATCCTATCTGTCTGCACATAGTCTATATCTCTCTATTCCCTGCCTGTTCATGTGTCTGTCTAAATACCACTTAGAACCAGATATGATAGCAATGTTTTATCAGTGCACTTGGCAGCATGCTCCATGCATATATCACACTCTGTGTAAAAAAAAATTACTTTGTACAGCTCCTTTAAACTGTCCCCCTCTCACCTTAAACCTATACCCCCAGTATTTGATACTTCCACCATGGGAATAAGACTGACTATCCACTCTATCCGTGTCCCTCAATTTTATGTGCTTCTATCAGGCCACCTCTCAGCCTTTGTTGCTCTAGCAAAAACAATCCAAGTTTGTCCAAACTCTCTTTATAGCTGATACTCTCCAATTCAGCAAAATTCTGGGTAAACCTTTTCTGTATCTTCTCCAAAGTTTCCATATCCTTCCTATATTGTGGCAATCAGAACTGTACACCAAATGTGGCCTAACTAAAGTTATATATGGCTGCAACATGATTTGTCAACTTTTATATTCAATAGCCCAGACTGATGAAGGCAAGCATACTGTCCACCTTCTTTACCACCTTATCCACATGTGTTGCCATTTTCAGGAAGCTATGGACTTGCACCCAAGATCCCTCTGTAAGGCAATGCTGTTAAGGGTCCTGCCATTAACTATATATTTTCTACTTGCATTTGATCTCCTAAAATGTGTCACCTCACACTTGTCTTCTGCTATTCCTTTGCCCAGCTTTCCAACTGATCCATATCCTTCTATATCCTTTGACAGCCTTACTCATTATCCATAACTCCACCAATTTTTGTGTCATATGCAAACTTACTAATCAGGCCACCAACACTTTCATCCAAACAATTTATATATATTACAAACAACAGAGCTCCCAGCACTGATCCTTATGGACACCATTGGCTACAGACCTCCAGTCAGAAAAATACCCCTCCAAACTACCCTCTGTTTTCTATAGCCAAGCCAATTTTGTATCAGGTTTACCAACTCACTATGGATCCCATGTCACTTAATCTTTTGAACCAGCCTACCATGAGGGACCTTGTCAAATGCTTTAGTAAAGCCTATGTAGACAAGATCCACTGCCCTTCATCAATCATCTTTGTTACTTCCTCAAAAAACCCAATCAAGTTATTGAGACATGATCTCACCCACACAGTGTCATGCTGACTATCCCTAAGAAGTACATTGTTTTCCTAATGCACATAAATCCCATCCCTAAATATTTTCTCCAATAATTTTCCCAACCACTGATGTAAAGCTCACCAGCCATTAATTTCCCCTTGGATTGCCCCTGTTGCTCTTCTTTAACAATGGAACATTGGCCAAAGAGGATACATAGATTTCTGGCAAGGCTTCAGCAATCTCCTCTCTTAATATTGTAGGATCAATCAAGTCAGGCACTGGGGACTTATCTACCCTAATGTTTTTCAAGACATCCAACATCCCCTCCTTCTCAACACTGATGTAGGATTGTAGAATCCCGAAGTGAATAAAGCAATCCATTCTGGCCATTGAGTCCACAGCAACCCACTGAAGAGCATTCCACTGAAACCCACCCCATCTCTGTTACCTTGCATTTCCCATGGTTAATCCACCTATTCTACACATCCCTGGACACTATGGGCAATTTAGCATGGCCAATCCACCTAACCTGCACGTCTTTGGACTTTTGGAGGAAACTGGTGCACCTGCAGGAAACTCATTCAGACATGGAGAGAATGTGAAAACTCTACACAGCCAGTTGCCCAAGGGTGGATTCAAACCCAGGTCCCTGGCACTGTGAAGCAGCAGTGCTAACCACTGAGCCACCCCATGCTCTAGAGCATCAAGATACTTCTCTCTAATCTTACCATCATCCATGTTCTTCTTCTTGGTGAATACCGATACTCTATACTGTACCCACTTCCTCTGGCTCCACAACTAAATTACCTCCTTTGTCCTTGAGTGGAGCTATCCTTTACCTAGTTACCCTCTTTCTCCTAATATATGAATAAAATACCTTGGGATCCTCCGTAATCCTACTTGCCGAGAACATTTCATGGCCTCCTATAGCCCTCCTAATCCCTTGTTAAAGTTCTTTCCTGTTTCCTTTATATTCCTCAAGAACTTGCTTGATTTCAGTTTCCTAAACCTCACATATGTTTCCTTATTATCATTGATTCAATTTCTCTCATCAGCCAGGGTTCCTAAATCTTGCCATTCTTATCTTTCATCCTCACAGGAACATGCTGGCCCTGAACTTTAATGATCTAACCTTTAAAACACTCCCACATGTGAGATGTAAATTTACTCTGAAACAGCTGACCCCAATCTAATATTTCCAGTTCCTGCCTCATCCTGCCCTTCTTGCAACCACCTTTCGATAAAGGCTACAATATCATAGTCCCATGTATTAATCCAGGCCCTAAGTTTATCTGTCTTATCTGTTATACTCCTTGTATTAAAATAAAGATACTTTAGACCATCAATCCTGCCGTGTTCATTAATCTGGCCCTGCCTTTTCTTCCTAATAGACGTACTTGACTCAACCTTCTCCTTAATGAATCCAAAGTGGAGCGTTTAAATTACAGTAATGGTGAATAGTTCCTTTTCTGACTGAGGAAGCTGTGGCACTAGCAAAGCTGTCCAGTTTAGGTGCATCTGTCTTTCTTGTACAGGTCCCTAGAATAATCTAGATATCTGAAGTTTTCCCTCCTACACCAGCTCTTCAGCCACCTATTACCTTGCTATTTCTAGCACATGTTATAATCCCGAGATTGTAACTGGAGCTCGGAATCCCGCTTTTCCATTTTCTACCTAACTCCCTAACTTCCCTTTCAGGACCTCACTTCTCTTTCTACCTGTGCTGTTAGTACCAATATGGACCATGACCTCTGGCTGCTCACCCTCTCCTTTCAGAATGTCTTGAGGCTGCTCAGAGCCATCCTTGAGTTTGGCACTAGGGAGGCAACAAATATTTTGAAGTTTTAATCTTGATCACGTAAATGCCTATTTGTGGCCCTGACTATACAGTCCCCTATCATTACTGCTCACTTACGCTTTACCCTCCCTGCTGTAAAATAGTACCAGTCATGGTGCCATTGATCTGGCTTCTACTGTTGTTTTCCACTGAGAGGCCAGCTTCCCCAACAGTATCTAAAATGGTTTACTTGGTTGAGAAGGGAATAGCCATAGGGGACTCCTGCACCGCCTGCCTGCCCCTCCTGGTGACCACCCATCTACTTGGCTGAAACTTTAGTGATTAGATTAGATTAGATTACTTACAGTGTGCAAACAGGTCCTTCGGCCCAACAAGTTCACACCGACCCTCCGAAGAGCAACACACCCAGACCCACACCCCTACATTTACCCCTTCACCTAACACTACGGGCAATTTAGCATGGCCAATTCACCTAACCTGACTGTGAGAGGAAACCGGAGCACCCAGAGGAAACCCACGCAGACACGGGGAGAATGTGCAAACTTCACACAGACAGTTGCCCGAGGCGGGAATTGAACCTGGGTCTCTGGCGCTGTGAGGCAGCAGTGCTAACCACTGTGCCATGTGTGGCCACCTCCTTGAAACTCCTATCTATAAAACTTTTGCCTCCTGTATGCTCCTCAGTGAGTCCACTGGCTGCTCCAATCGATCCACAGTGAAACCTAATGCTTACTAAAGCCTGCACTTTGACCACACAACCCCACTCCAAAATGGCCGCTCCAATGAGAGCTTGCCTCCTTCTTTATGTGCTGCTGTCATATCTCCCAGAGTCCTCCTCAGCCATTTCTCACCACTGTATTATGGCCTCTGTAGTTCACCCTTACTATCCTATTAACCTGTCCTGCCACTTTCAGAGATCTGTGGATACGCACCACATGCACTCTGTTCCTCTGAGCTTCTGAGTGTCTTGCCATTTATTGTGAACTAAGAGAAAGTGAGGACAGCAGATGCTGGAGATCAGAGTCGAGTGTCTGGTGCTGGAAAAGCACAGCAGGTCAGGCAGCATCCGAGGAGCAGAAGAATCAATGTTTCGGGCATAAGCCATTCATCAGGAATGAGACTCAAGAGCCAAGGGGGTAGAGAGATAAATGAGAGGTTGGTGGGGCTGGAGGGCAGCTAACTGAGAGTGTGATAGGTAGATGAAGGTGGGGGTAATGGTGATAGGTTGGAGAGGAGGGTAGAGTGGATGGGTGGGAAGGAAGATGGACAGGTAGGACAGGTCATGAGGGCGGTGCCAAGTTAGAAGGTTAGATCTGGGATAAGGTGGGGAGAGAGAAAATAAAGAAACTGGTGAATCCACCTTAATCCCGTGTGTTTGGAGGGCCTCAAGGTGGAAAATGAGGTGTTCCTCCTCCAGGTGTCGGGTAGTTGGGGTTTGGGGTTAGAGGAGGCCCAATACTTGCATGTCCTTGGTGGAGTGGGAGGGAGAGTTAAAGTGTTTGGCCACGGGGCAGTGGGGTTGCTTTGTGTGTGTGTCCCTGAGATGTTCGCTGAAACTTTCTACAAGTAGGAGTCCTGTCTCCCCAGTGTAGAGAAGACTGCAATGGGAGCAATGGATACAGTAAATGACGTGTGGAAGTGCAGGTAAAACTCTGATGGATGTGGAAGGCTCCTTTAGGGCCATGGATGGAGGTGAGGGGGGAGGTGTGGGCACACGTTTTGCAATTCCTGCAATGGCAGGGGAAGATGCCGGGAGGTGAGGGTGGATTGGTGAGAGGCGTGGACCTGACGAGGGTCACAGAGGGAATGGTCTTTACAGAATGCAGATAGGGGTGGGGAGGGAAATACATCTCTGTTGGTGGGTTCCGTTTGGCAGATATGGCAGAGGATGATGAGTTGTATGATAGGCTGGGGCCTATTTTCTCTGGAGCATTGGAGGCTGAAGGGTGACCTTATAAAGGTTTATAAAATCATGAGGGGCATGGATAGGGAAAATTGAAAGATCTTTTCCCTAGGGTGGAAGATTTAAGAATTAGAGGGCATAGGTTTAAGTGAAGAGGGGAAAGATTTAAAGGGGACCTCGGGCAACTTTTCCATGCGGAGAGTGGTGTGTGTATGGAATAAGCTGCCAGAGGAAGTGGTGGAGGCTGGTACAATTACATCATTTAAAAGACATCAATAGGAAGGACATGGGCCAAATGCTGGCAAATGGGACTGGATTTAGTTGGGATATCCAGTCGGCATGAACAAGTTAGACCAAAGGGTCTGTTTTTGTGCTGTACGTCACTATGACTCTATCAGCTCCCAGTGATTGATCTTATTTGCTCTCATAATTTACTTTTTGTAGATATTGTAAACTTTTTAAGCCTTTCAAGTGTCAATTTCCCTCAGTTGAGCCATATCTTTGGGATGGATTTTTGTGTAGGTGCTTCACTATGCGTGTGGCCATACTCGGTTTTTTGGAGGAAATCTGATTTCCCCCAACATTTCTGACCTGGTGTCATTTCCCTCAGGCCTGTTTGAGTGTTGGACCGAGTGTGCAAAACACACACCTGTCCCTACTGAGGTCAGATTCCCATTGTTTTGACTTTTCACACTCACTCCTCATACACTCGAACTTGGCTTGCAAACTGCATTGTAAACCTGGGCGCTGTGAAAAGCCATAAAGAGCTTGTGAGTTCACATTTGGACAGGTGTGTAGCTCGTGATCTGTCAAAGTATGCACACCGGGTTTTCCTGAGTGGGGGTGGGGTAGCTTTGGCCTTTATCTCCAGGTTTAGAGCTAGTTGTTTCAAATCCCACCGTAGGAGTGGAGGAGCTAGATGGATACTTGAATGTAGTGCTGAGGGAATGCTGCCGTATTGGGGAATATTTCCTTTTAGATCAGATGCAAAACCAGTTTTGATGATATAGCATATTCCGTGGCCCTAAGAAAAGAAGAGCAGGGAATTTTCATGATGTCGTGGTGAAATTTTCTCTCTGACCAACTTCATTAAAAAGGATTGAAAAAGTAAATTATTTATCACGAAGCACTTTGCAATATTCTGAGGACTTGATAAGAAGCTATGCACATGAATTGCAGTTGTAGCTTTTTAGTTAGAAACAGCATAATGTAAAATATGTTTAAATTCTACTTACTGGATCTTTACTAATGGCTCACGACAACATGTTTGGTTAACTTTATTTGTACTTCTACAAGGTATTTAAACAAAAGAAAAGCTGTGCATGCATGAGATAGAGAGAGAATGCCCAATAGGTTTAGCTACAATTAACTATGAAATACCATGAAATGTGGGCGGCACGGTGGCACAGTGGTTAGCACTGCTGCCTCACAGCGCCGGAGACCTGGGTTCAATTCCCGACTCAGGCGACTGACTGTGTGGAGTTTGCACATTCTCCCCGTGTCTGCGTGGGTTTCCTCCGGGTGCTCCGGTTTCCTCCCACAGTCCAAAAAAAAAAATGTGCAGGTCAGGTGAATTGGCCATGCTAAATTGCCCGTAGTGTTAGGTAAAAGGGGTAAATGTAGGGTAATGGGTGGGTTGCGCTTCGGCGGGTCGGTGTGGACTTGTTGGGCCGAAGGGCCTGTTTCCACACTGTAAGTAATCTAATCTAATCTAAATCCTCTGTCTTTCACCATATTGTGCTTTAGTAATGCCTGTTTCCATTGCTGACCATGGAGTACTATATAGCACAGTGGTAATGCTCTCACTGCTGTGTGTGGCTCCAAGTCCCCTTCAGTGGGCATCAGGACATGATTTAGGCTAACACTGCATTGCAGTACTGAGGGAATGTTCCATGGACTGAGGTATCATTTCTTGGATAAAACATTAACGCAAAATCCTTTATATCTTCTGAAATGGATGTAAAAGATTCCACAGCAAGATTTCAAAGAGGAGCAGAGGAATTCTCCCGTGTCCAAATAATATTTATCCCTGAACCAAGATCACCATAAAGGATGATTTGCTTGTCATTACATTCCTATTTGGAAAGGTTGCTGTGTTTCTTATATTTCAACAGGAGCTTCAGTTCTCTGCCCAAAGGCGATTCTAATCCACAGTACCGTGAACTGTAGCGTGGACAGGGCAAGGAGGCTCAGCTGGAATGTGAAGTTGGCAATAATCTGCTCCACACCAGCTATCCAGTCATCTGTTCCAATCAATTCTTTAAAGAGCTGGAACATACACTTTGCCCTGTTTGTTGCATCCTGGAGTTATGAACAATGATGGTACGGGCTGCAATTTCTTTCTATGACATGGCTGAAAAGGCAACTGTCCTTCCCTAAATGGCTGCCTTTGTCATGTGCTGGGAGGATCTACGGATGATACTCACTGTGCCATAAGATATTCACAGCTATAACTACATTTCCAAATTGTTTAATTGCTTATAAAGCTTGGTGGGACATCTTAAGGTCTTGAAAGATCTTATGTAAATGCAAGTTATTTATTTTTCCTTCAGTTACAACATACTGCAATATTATATCAAGCATTGATATAAGCCTTGGTTATCTCTCCAGAAGCTAAGAGCCAGATATTAAATTTAGATGTTAGCACATTTTACAAATCAATAACTTTTAATGATTTATGGAAAGGTTGTTCAGATGTAAGTCTTAAATGCAGTTCCATTCACATTAAAAAAATCTTAACAATCTGTTGCAGTCATGGAAGACCTTGAATTAACTCTACAGAGGCTGGTATTCTGTCATGAAGTCACTCTTTATTTCCATGGCGGATGTCCTTGACACTGATCCAACTCCCTCAGAGCTAGCATTCAGAGTGAACAGGGTGTCTGACACTCCAGTTTTTTTTCTTTTTTTTTCTTTTTTCTTTTTTTTCTCGAGTGAAGAAGGTGACACTCCTGTTTATTTAAAAAAAAAATTCTCCACACTACCACCTAACTGCGGTAGTGTTTATTTTTTCTCCTGCACCCATGTTGTATGTGTGCAGGTGTGAGACACAGTGAAAGACACAAGGTGCACAAACCTTTATTCAGTTTCCACCACCAGGAAGAAAGGAAACACCCAAGTCGCACACTGGTCCAGCTCCCTCAGAGCCAGATCTCAGAGTGAACAGAACCTCTGACACTCCTGTTTATTTATTTTTTAATAAGATGTCTGACACTCCTGTTTTTTTTTACTTTTTTTTCTTTCCCCACACTACCACCTAACTGTGGTAGTGCTTATTTTTTCCCCAGCACCCATGTTGTGTATGTGCAGGTGTGAGACACAGTGAGAGACACAAGGTGTACAAATCTTTATTCAAATTCCCATCACCGGGAAGAAAAGAAACACACGAGTGGCCAGTGACAAGCACTGCCCTTCACATCAAAGGGCAATGCTGTGTGATCGAACAGTGAAGGGGAGGGCAGGGATTAAATCAAAATAGAGTTGGAGGGGGAAATAATACACTCCACTCCTGGCGGTGTCCACCTCTCCCTGAACAGCACACTCCAGTTTATTTTTTTCTTCTTTTTTTTTCTAAAACTCCTGTTTTTTTTCTTTTTTCTTTTTTTTTAACCCCCACACTACCACCTAAGTGCGGTAGTGCTTATTTTTTCCCCAGCACCCATGGTGTGTGTGTGTGTGCAGGTGTGAGACACAGTGGAAGACACAAAGTGCACGAATCTTTATTCAAATTCCACCTCCAGGAAGATAGGAAAACACCCGGGTGGCCAGTGACAAACACTGCTCTTCACATCAAAGGGCAGTGCTGTGTGATCAAAACAGTGAAGGGGAGGGGAGGGACTAAATCAAAATAGAGTTGGACACACTCCAGTTTATTTTTTCTTTTTTTTTTCTTCTTTTTTCTATAATTTAACTCCACGCTACCGCCTAACTGCGGTAGTGCTTATTTTTTCCCCAGCACCCATGGTGTGTGTGTGGAGGTGGGAGACACAGTGGAAGACACAAAGTGCACAAATCTTTATTCAAATTCCACCACTAGGAAGATAGGAAAACACCCGGGTGGCCAGTGACAAACACTGCCCTTCACATCAAAGGGCAGTGCTGTGTGATCAAAACAGTGAAGGGGAGGGGAGGGACTAAATCAAAATAGAGTTGGACACACTCCAGTTTATATCTGTCAGCGAGAGCTCCCTGATTGGATCAGATTAAGAGCCTGAATCAGGGAACCCATATCCTATGTGGACCACCTGGCTGATCACATTACAACCACTTTATTCCTTCCCCTCTGAGTCAGAGAACATAGGCTGTTTTTATTTTGTAGCTCCTCCTGGGTGTTTTAGTACCAGGTCAGGTTCCTCTGACTCTACATTGGATGCACACAGCGTGTAATGTTCAGGAATTCACCTCTTGTGCCTGGGGTCTTGGGGAAATTCATTCCCTTCTTCCAGTGGCAAAGACATCAATGTGGCAGCATCCACTGTGTCCATCTCAGAATCTGAGGTCTCTTCAATGCTTGATGGAGAAGGAGACCCCAGGGGTTCTGACAGCCTTTCTGACTGTTCCGAAGAGCAGGACATGTTTTGCTCTCACACTGTTTGCAAGTTTGTGGCTTTCATATGGTCCAAGTGCTTGTTCAAAACTATCACTCCCTACCTGAACTTTATATATCCTTTGTTCATTGACCAAACCTCTTTCTCATGTAGGTCCATTTCTGTAGTTTCTACACCAACCTTTGTCCTCTGTAGTAAACTGTCTCTTGCTCAGCGCAGTCTGGCATCTGGCACTGGCCCTCCTGATGCTGTTTCACCCTCTCCTCTCGGTCTGGGAAGATCAGATTTAACCTGGTGTGGCATCTTGTTGGAGCTATCCTGTAGTTGCATGAGGGGTGGTACTACAATCAAATAGGAACCGGGACAATTTGGTATCTAGCGAAGCTGTAGGCTGTTTCTTCAAACTTGTCTTCAAAGTTTGAGCTGCTGTTTCTGTCAGACCGTTGGATGACAGATGGTATGGAACTGTCTTTATATGTTGAATCCTATTTGACTTTAGGAAATGCTCAGATTCTCTGCTGGTAAACAATAGCTTATTATCTGTGACCAACATTTCTGGGAGTTGGTGGAGGCTGATACAATTGCAACATTTAAAAGCCATCTGGATGAGTATATGAATAGGCAAGTTTTAGAGAGATATAGTGGTCAGGTCCACGCGCCCCTACAACCCACCCTCCCATCCTGGCACCTTCCCCTGCACCGCAGGAACTGTAAAACCTGCGCCCATACCTCCTCCCTCACCTCTATCCAAGGCCCTAAAGGAGCCTTCCACATCCATCAAAGTTTTACCTGCACATCCACTAATATCACTTATTGTATCCATTGCTCCCGATGCGGTCTCCTCTACATTGGGGAGACTGGGCGCCTACTAGCAGAGCACTTTAGGGAACATCTCCGGGACACCCGCACCAATCAACCACACTGCCCCGCGGCCCAACATTTCAACTCCCCCTCCCACTCTGCCGAGGACATGGAGGTCCTGGGCCTCCTTCACCGCCGCTCCCTCACCACCAGGCGCCTAGAGGAAGAACGCCTCATCTTCCGCCTCGGAACACTTCAACCCCAGGGCATCAATGTGGACTTCAACAATTTCTACTTTCTCCACACCCCCACCCTCCTCTAGCTTATCTCTCCACGCTTTAGGCTTACCGCCTTTATTCCTGCTGAAGGGCTTTTGCCCGAAACATCGATTTCGCTGCTCCTTGGATGCTGCCTGAATTGCTGTGCTCTTCCAGCACCACGAATCCAGAATCTGGTTTCCAGCATCTGCAGTCATTGTTTTTACCTTAGGGATATATAGGTCCAATGCTGGCAAATGAGACGAGATTAATTTAGGATATTTCGTCAACATGGAGCGTTAGATCAAAGGGTCTGTTTCCATGCTGTAAATCCATGACTCTGAGTCTATAAATTTGTGTATTGCAAAAGATGCGTGCCATTTTTCTGTCATTGTTCCGGTGTTTGACTAATGAATTATTCATATCCAACTACTTTGAGTGGTTGTCTACAATTACTAAGAACATTGACTCCTTGAAAGGTGCTCAATAGGCAACTTGTAAGTAAATTCAGGGTACACCCATTCATTCCCATGAATGTGGGGGAGCTGATGATGGGAACTTTTGATACTCTGGGCACTGCCCCACCAACACAGCTATGTGCGCATCCAGTCCTGGCCATCAGGCATAACTTCTCAACAACATTTTCATTTTGGAAACCTCTGGATGACCCCGGTGGAGTTCAGCCAGTATTTGGCAGCAAACTTTGCTTGGACCAATCATTCTTGCTCTCCATTACAATATGATCTATGGAGATCTGGTCTCTCTGGGTCCAAAGTGGTTTCAGTTGTGGTTGTGATGGACCTGTAGTTTCCCCCATCGCTAGCAGCTGTTTCAGTTTTGCCAGGACAGGATTGTTCTGTGTCCAAATTCTGCTATTGTCAGCTATGACTAGAACATTTAAAACTATTACGGACACTTCCAGTGGTGGTATATCCGCCAGTGGGAGGTGGCTCAAAGTGTCTGCATTTGCTACTTGGCCTCCAGGAGGGTGTTCCAATGTGTAATTATATGTGCTGAATTTGGCCTGAAGCTCTGGGCAGCACTGCCTTGACTTCTTTAAGCAGACCTAATAGAGGTTTGTGATCCATTGTTATTACAACTCTACATCCATGAAGGTGGAGACAGTAAGGATTGCAGATACTGGAGGCTAGAGTCAATAGCTGAGAAGCCAGAGAAGCACAGCAGGTCAGATAGCATCTGGAGGAGCAGGAACATCAATGTTTCAGGGAATCCTCATCTAACTGCAATTTGCAAGTACAAATGCCTCATGTCCAGCTTGGAGAAGGACAGCACACCTGCTAGCTTTGTGTATAAGCCCTCTCTGCAAGGAATTAGGTATTTATCCAGTTGCAAAAAGTTTGTTCAGAATGCCCACAAAGGCGAACGGACCTTTTGGGCTTCATAATCGGTACCACTGGTGCTGCCCATTCCACATGCTGTATTGGTTTGATAATTCCTTCGCTTTCCAGCTTTCTGTACATGACACTGGGTAGCCTTACAGAATTGTGAAATTGTTTCCTGGTCAACATGTAAGTGGTCTTGGCTCTTCAATGGCTGGGTTGAATGATTTAAGTTTCCCAAATAATGGCATGATGCCAGAAATGCTTGCCCCAACTCAAAGACAACTGTTGCGAGCAAGTTTCTTAAAGAATGTGCTTTACTCTCATCACCACTGAAATAACTTGAGAGAGGCTGGTATCCCATCACCAAGTTGCTCTTTATTTACTTATGGAAAGTCCTTGACACTGGTCCAGCTCCCTCACATGCCAGCTCTTGGACTGTCAAAATGTCTGACAATCCTCTTTTTATCCGTCTGATTGGACCAGATTAACAGCTCTCGTCAACTAACTCATATTCTGTGAGATCCACCCGGCTATCCTTGTTTCAATCGCTACAGAACTTGTACAAAATACTGTTCTATAAAATATCAAAATAAGTGAACCAGCAGCGTGACTCAAGCTGATTAACCTGAGTTATTCATAGTTGTAGGTCTTCTTAAACTTGAAGCTGTCTGTGATTTTTATAAGAAGCAGAATCCAAATTCATGTTTAACAATGTAGATTGATTTTTATGAGCATTGTACTGCAATTCTAAGTGCAAAAGCCAATGCCATTCAACTTGAGTTTGTGTATAGGTATATACAATTTTTGTTATTACAATTTGAGAGATAATGGTAATTCTTCATTGTCTTGGCAGTAATAAAAGTCAACCAAGTAGGGAAGGGTAGCTGGTTCCTTAGTGAATCCATTGATTTTTAACAAACTCTAGGAGCTTTCATCATTGTGAGCATAGGAAACGTTTGGAAAATGAAGGCTACAGAACATGTGCCCTTCCCCAAAGAATGAATGTTCTCTGATGTACTCCCAAAAAGGGATTAATTTGATTTGCATACAATACTTAGTGACACTTTGCAGATTACTGGGATAAAATCCTATTCTATCACATTTTGGCTGTCACATACGTCCCTTGAATATACAACATAACAACGTAGTATAGGTCCTTCGACCCTCAATGTTGTGCCGACTTGTTGAATCAATCTGAAGCCTATCTATCCTACACTATTTCATTTTCACCCATGTTTATCCAATGACCATTTAAATGCCCCTGAAGTTGGCGAGTCTACTGCTGTTGCAGACAGGGCGTTGCATGCCCCTACTACTCTCCGAGTAAATAAACTACCTCTGACATCTGTCCTGTATCTATCACCCCTCAGTTTAAAGCTATGTCCCCTTATGCTCGCCATCACCATCTGAGGACAAAGGCTCTCACTATCCCCTCTGTCTAACCCTCTGATCATCTTATATGTCTCAATTAAATCACCTCTCAACCTTAGAGTCATAGAGTCATAGAAATATACAGCATGGAAACAGACCCTTCGGTCCAACCCGTCCATGCCGACCAGATATCCCAACCCAATCTTATCTATTTATCCTATCCATTCCCCTCATGATTTTGTAAACCTCTATAAGGTCACTTCTCAGCCTCCGACGCTTCAGGGAAAATAGCCCCAGCCTGTTCAGCCTCTCCCTGTAGCTCAAATCCTCCAACCCTGGCAACATTCTTGTAAATATTTGGATAGTTAAAGTCCCCCATAACAACTACCCTGTTACTCTCACTCCTATGCAGAATCATCTTTGCTATCCTTTCCTCTACATCTTCAGAACTATTTGGAGGCCTATAGAAAACTCAGAGCAGCTGACCTCTCCTTTCCTGTTTCTAACCTCAGCTCATATTATCTCAGTAAGAGTCCTCAATTGTCCTTTCTGCCACCATAATACTATCCTTGACTAACAATGCCACACCTCCTCCTCTTTTAACATCTTTTCTGTTCTTACTGAAACATTTAAATCCCTGAACCTGCAACAACCATTCCTGTCCCTGCTCCACCCATATCTCCAAAATGGCCACAACATCAAAGTCCCAGGTATCAATTCATGCTACAAATTCACCTACCTTATTCCGGATGCTCCTGGCATTGAAGTAGACACACTTCTAACTACCTTCCTGCTTTACGGCGCACTCTTGCAATCTTGAAACATATTTCTGACCTCACTACTCTCAACTTCCTGGACAATGGAACTACAATTTAGGGTCCCATCCCCCTGCTGAGTTAGTTTAAACCCTCCTGAAGAGCATTATCAAATTTCCCTCCAGGATATTAGTACCCCTCTGGTTCAGGTGTAGACCATCCTGTTTGTAGAGGTCTCACCTACCCCAGAATGAGTCCAATTATCTAGATATCTGAAACCCTCCCTCCTGCACCATCCCTGTAGTAGTTGCTCTCTCTCCCCATTCCTTGCCTCGCTAGCATGTGGCACGTGTTACAAACCAGAGATAACAACTCTGTCTGTTCTAGTTCTAAGCTTCCACCCTAGCTCCCTGAATTTCTGCCTTAAATCCCCCTCCCTTTTCCTACCTATGTCGTTAGTGCCTATGTGGACCACAACTTGGGGCTGCTCCCCCTCCCCCAGAGGAAAGGAAAGGAAATTTTTCAACTCAAATCATAATAATTTTAAGAGTGGAATGAAAGCATATATTTTCTGATTCAAAGTATATCTCATATGCCCTAATGATTGTTTGATGCTGACTGTACAGAGTGACTAGGAGATGCACAAGATTCATACAGGTCATTCCACTATAGCACGACAGTTGTGTTCTTTTGCAGCCTGGCACTACAGAAACTTGTGCTTTGGAAAACTGCTATAGAAAATCCCGCTGTAGAAGATGGCTAATAGAAAATCGCTGTGTTCATTCAGTAGAAAGTTTGAGTTACCCAAACAACATCCACAATTCGTCAATTGCGTTTTCGATAATTTGCGCTGACGAAACATGTGTTTTCGCAGAACGACCTGTATGTTTTATTTACTTTCCTACATGATTTTGGCTTTTGAGATTTAGGTTAATTAAACATCAATGAATGATCTTTGTGACTTCTTTTCAAAACTACACTGATTCTGTGCTCATGTTGTTGGTAAGTATGACTTCTGCATTTGGCTTGTGAGTTATTGGAGTCTGTACTAACTTCTGCTACTTTACACAAGAGAATGTACCGTGACAGTATATTTGCAGGTCAGCAGCAGCAGAAAGGAAGTCTTTGCCATTACTGCATTGACATCAATTACTAATACATAGCACACATCCGTCTAATAACTGAGTAGGTGATATCAAAAATAATAAGAGAACTTTCTAGTCATCAATGTAATGCAAAAATATGCAAATATGAATACTAGACTGAAGAGAAACGGTTGCACCTCATTTAGTTTTGTTAATTTAAGACAAACTTTTCAGAGTAGTGTTGACAAGTGAACCTGTAGTGGTTAACATTGAGTTTAATCAAAGAATCCCGACAGTGTGAAAGTATGCCATTCGGCCCATCGAGTTCATACTGACCCTCTGAAGACCATCCCACCTTGACCCAGACTCCTGCCATATCCCTATAACCCCTACATTTCATGGTGCATCCCTGGGCATGCCTGCACATCCCTGGGCACTATGGGCAACTTAGCACGGCCAATTCACTAACTTGCACATCTTTGGACAGTGGAAGGAAGCCAGAGCACCCGGAGGAAACGCATGCAGACACAGGAAGAATGTGCAAACTCCACACAGACTGTCAGCTGAGAGTGGAATCAAACCTGGGTCTCTGGCCCTATGAGGCAGCAATGCTAACCACTGATCCACCGTGCTGCTTTGTTTCATCTTGTTCTTGGCATTCTTTAGTAGGTGTACTGAAGCCTGATTGGAAAAGAACAAGATTTACTCTTAAACACCAAAATAAAGCTATTACTCTTGCCAAACATAGGATGGTCCCAGCCCAGGACAGACAGTTCTGCAGACCTATCCCTGGGTCTGCTTTATTATATTTTCCTAATTAACCTGTTTACAGCTGTTATTACACACGTCTGTAACAGGTGGGTCTTGAACCCAGGCCTTGCAGTCCAGGAATAGGGATATTACTGCTGTACCACAAGAGGGCCCGAGGGTCTACTTTATAAAGGGCTCAGGTGATGAGTTCTAGCTTAGCAGGCCATTGCCAGTTCCCAAGAGTTGTGAGCTCCATAAGGAGATTAGTTAGTGATTCCCCATGGGCCGTGTACTGTTTACTACAGTAAGTAATGCATGCTTGTGCAGGTGGTCAGTGCTGTGATCTTTAATGTTTCTCACATGTTCTCTGTGGACTGGAGCATGTCTTTAATATTTAAGTGTTGCCTTGACCTATCCTTTCCAGGTCATTGCTGAGATACACCTTACAGAGAGGCAGTCCTGAATTACTTGCTTCCTAGTATGATAAGTTGCTAAGTGTTTCTAAATGTACAGCTCAGAAAAAAAAGTTTAACACTTTGAAGCTGATGACTTAAATGTAACAGATGCTTCCAAAGCATTTTACCAGTCTTTCAGTTTTCTCCCTTCCCTCCTCCAGAAAATCACAGTTTCATTAGAAAGAGTTCTTTGGAAAAACTCAAGGTATATAATAGGTGACTTAGTGTTTGGTAGCAGATTTCCCCATATTTACCCTTGCACAAAGGGTTGTTAGTCCAATGATAGTAACTCGCTCATGATTCACAACCATGTGTTTTTATAACAGGCTTTAATGCATTTATTGATAAAGGTCTGACATGTTAAATGATACGCAAATAATAAAACCTGGTTCCTGATGTACATAGTTTTATTTTCATTTGATCACAGGACGTGGGCATCAGTGGCTAGGCAAATATTTATTGCCCATGCTAATTGCTTAGAGAGCAATGAAGAGTCACTCACATTGCTGAAGGTCTGGAGTCACATGTAGATCTGACCAGCTAGGTCCTGAAGTAACTAATAAACAATGATTGTTGTAACGATTCTGTTTACTTCCTTCAATAGAAAGTATTCAATTATTTTTAACAGCAACAACAACAGCATTTTATGCACTCTTCTGATGTGCCATTAATCAACACAAGGGACTGTATGAAAGGAAAAAGTCAAAGGAACACATTTCAAGACTTGGAAAAAGCAATTAAGGCAGTGACCAAAAGTTTATTTGAATTTACGTTTTTAAGATATTTAAAAGAAGATATAAAATTGTTTTGGCATGGGGATTAGGAAAGGAGTTCCATACAGAGGGCCCAAGGGGTCTGAAGATGGGATTAAGAGGGGATACACAAAAAACGGAATTAAGAAGATATAAAGCTGGACGGTGTTCCAGAGACTTGTTAGGACACAATGATTCAAGAACTTAACGATAACATTGAAGATTCTTCTAATCCGGTAATTTAGGGTATAGGTTGCCAGTGTAGGTCAGCATGATGAACAAATAAAACATATTTTTGGGAAAGCTGCATTTTGAACAAGTTTCTTGATAGGAGGCCAGAGTGATGGATGTTTCACAAATCACATTTCGAGGTAATGAAAGCATGGTTAAAAGGAGCAGGAGAAAGTGTGGACTGCATTTCAGTGTAGAGAATGTGGTGCTGGAAAAACACAGCAGGTCAGGCAGCATCCGAGGAGCAGGAGAATTGACGTTTCGAGCATAAACCTTCATCAGGAATGATGGAGCAGGAGCAGGAACTGAGGTAGAAGCAGAACATGGTGCTGTTATAAAGGTGGAAATAAATAACTTGGGTTTGGGGTTTGTTGTTTCAATCTGGATCTACTAGAATGCTAAGTAGGAGTAAGTTGTGACTCATAGATGACAGATGTTCTTTTGTCATATTTCCATCACTTCCCTTTTCTCCATATTGCAGCTTTTGATTATTGCTTATAGCTTATTATTGCACTGGTATTACTAAACAGTCATTTCAAGTTAAAAGACTTATTTGATCTCCTGCGGCATCAAAGTGGTTTAAATCACATCAGATTGCATCCCATCTTGATAGCCAAGCATCAAAAGATTTTTAAAAATTAACCTGGAAACTTTACATCCTTTCCTCTTTGATGTGTGGTGGTACATTGTGAACCTGTGTTAATGAAGGTTTCTAGCAATAATGTCAGTTTAGAGTGGACTGAAGTCCATGAAAAGCATCTTGGGAGACACTATTTATAGATGGGAAAGGTCAGAAATGGAGAATTAGCAGTAATTTACTTTTACAGAATCACTTACATTTATATAGCACTTGGCTGTTTCAAAATTAGGATATCCCAATCATAGAATTCTAGAAATATATAGCATGGGAAGAGATCATTTGGCTCATTTTGTTTGTGAGGCCTAAATCCCATTTTTCAGCTCATCTAAATTGTCGCATATTGAGCGAACCTGCAAATGTTCTTTAAGTGCAATGAGCATTTCACCTTTCACCCTTCCAGACAGTGAAGTCCAGACTACCACCAACCCTGAGTGAAAATACATTCTTCTCAATTTTTCTCCAGTTGTCTGCCAATTGCTTTATATCTATGGCTCTGAACATTGACCTTTCAAAGAAGTGTAAAAGGAGATTAGAAAGATAGGGAAAGGTGGACATTAGCTCTTTTAATTAAAGGTGTCATTAGTACAGTAGTTAAAGATGATCTTAGCTCAAAAAGTGAGATGTGGAATCAGTTTTGTTAGGGATAAGAAGTAGGAAAAGTATGAGGTCAGTTTTGGGAGTTGTTTATAGGCTCCTTAACAGTAGAACTACATAAACAGGAAGAGATAAATGAGGTGTACAGGAAATATGCCTCAATAATTATGGATGATTTTACATATATATTGGGTGAATCAGACTGGTAAAGGTAGCCTGGAAAATTAGTTCATTGAGTGTATTTATGATAATTCCTTAGAACAGTATGTACTGTAGCCAACCTCAAGACTTGCAAAATGGGATTTAGGTCTGACAGACAAAATGAACCAAATGATCTCTTCCCATGTTATATAATTCTAGAATTCTATGACTGGGACATCGTCATATTGAAACAACCAAGTGCTATACAAATGTAAGTGATTCTGTAAAAGTAGAGTACTGTTATTTCTCCATTTCTACTCTCGATGTGGGAGTGAGCAATGAGACTGGATTAATCAATAACCTCATGGTAAAGGAGCGTCAACGTGACAGTAATTATAAAATGATTGATTTCACATCTGACTTGAATGGGCAAAGTGTGGGTCTAAGATTAATGTTTTAAATCTGAACAAAGGTTGTGGCGATATCGTGGGAGTGTAGGAGAATGAGAGGTGAACTATATAAGATCCTGAAGGACTAGGTATTGAGGATAGATACTTGTTTAGGAGGCTGGGGTATATAGGAACATGGGTAATAGGAGCAGGAGTAAGCTGTTTGGCTATTCAAACCTGCTCCATCGTTCAATATGATCATGGCTGATCACCCAACTCAGTACTGTGATCCTGCTTTCTCCCCATACCTTTTGATCTCTGTAGTCCTAAAAACAGTAAATAACTCCTTCTTGAAAACATTCACTGTCTTGGCCTTATCTGCTTTCTGTGGCATTCCACCGGTTCATCACTCCCTGGGTGAAAATGTTCTCAGTTCACTCCTAAATGGTTTACCCTGTATCCTTCAACTGTGTCCCCGGTTCTGGATTCCACAGTCTTTGGGAACATCCTTGCTGCACTTATCCTGTCTCCTCCTGTTAGAATTTTATAGATTTCTATAAGATTCACCCTGTCATTCGTTTAAATTCCAGTGAATATAGATTTTTTTTAGATTACTTACAGTGTGGAAACAGGCCCTTTGGCCCAACAAGTCCACACGGACCTGCCGAAGCTCAACCCACCCAGACCCATTCCCCTACACCTAACACTACAGGCAATTTAGCATGGCCAATTCACCTAACTTGCACATTTTTGGATTGTGGGAGGAAACTGGAGCATCCAGAGGAAACCCACGCAGACAATGTGCAAATTCCACACAGAGAGTCGCCTGAGGCGGGAATTGAACCCGGGTCTCTGGCGCTGTGACGCAGCAGTGCTAACCACCGTGCCACCCTAACATAGTCCTAACCCATCCAATCTCTCTTCTTTCATCAGTTCTGCCATTCAAGGAATAAGTCTGAGATAATGTTGGGAATAAATATCTCCCTTTTAAGATATAGTTTAGGAAAATTCTTTTTCTCAGGATTTTTAGCATCCGAGTTAGATGGATTTTTGACAGACCAGGGCATTAAGGGTTTTGGATTTGACATTGATACCACATCCAGATCGACCATGATTTGATTTAAGGTAGGCAAGAAGGGTCTACTTCTTCAATAGACACTGCTGCAGTGTCCCTCCTATCACCTTTGTCGAGACACTACATATTGATATCAACTTCAATTAAATCTCTTTGCCCCCTCTGCTGCAAAAGAGACAATTCTATCCAGTCTTTCCTCATTGCTACATTTTCCTGATCTTCTAACTCTTTCCTCTCAACTCTGGTCTCTCTAATATTCTCTATGGTATTTATAATTGTTGACCAATGCATCAGTTCATCTGCTGTATATAGCAGACTACTTGCATTGAAACATATACTGTTCAGTACTGCCAACCCCTTTTATTGCCTAATTCCTAGTCTTTTTTGCATCTTGCTTCACTTCTTGTTCATTAAGTTTCCACTTTCCATTTCCAGATGTGCTTTTCTCCCTTTTGATTCTTTGCTCAGATTTCCATTTTCTGCCATGTTTATTTAAACTCTGCCACAATAATAGCAAACCTATTCATGATAACAATGGTCCCAGCCTCACTGTTTTACAAAGTATCTGGTTTGAACAGGCCTCACCCACTGCCACACCATTTACAATGCCTCCAGGAATGTAAAACCTTCCCTCATCGTGTGCCTATAGCCACACATTCATTTACATTCCCACTCCAAACCTGTACTCACCAGAATATGACATTGACAGTAATCAACCTTACAGGTCCTTCATTTTTAGCTCCCTAAACTCTGGTTGCAAGATTTTACCCTCTTGCTAGCTCCAGGATTTTGTCCCTCATTCTATCTTTGTCACTGGTGCCAATATGCAGCAGTTTCTGTCTGTTCATCTTCCCCTCCTCAAAATGTCCTGCGGCTGCTCAGTGACATCCATGACCCTGGCATTAAGGCAAAAACATACCATCCTGGATTCAACTGTGGGGCTGCAGAGATAATTAGATCCCCAGCACTTTATTTTTCTAACCCTCCAGCTGCCTGCTGTCCAGCTATGTACAAACACATGAATCAAGACCACAAATAGGCCATTCAGCCCATCAAACTTGCTTCATCATTGCATAGGATCATGTCTGATCTGACTGTTACCTCAAACTCACATTCCCATCTACCTTGATACACTTTTAACCCCTTGCTTAATAAGAATCCATCTACTTCTGCCTTAAAAATATTCAAGATCTATGTTTCTACTGCCTTTTCAGGGACAGAGTTCCAAAGACTCATAACCCTATAAGAGAGAAACATCACCTAAACACCATTTAAAATAAGAGACTCCTGGTTTTCTAACAGTGACCCATGTGCTGTTTACCTGCCCTGGCTGCACACTCTAGGACAAATCACCATCATGAGTATTTGGAATTAAATACAAATTGGAAAGAAAGGTGCATTCAGGTGTCTTCCATGGCTGGGTCTTCCATGAATGTCTGGCAGTCTTGTGTTCCCTGTCTGCCTGCACATGCTCATTGTGACATATTTCAGTGATGTCAGCTGCCACGCAAGCTCCAAAACAGGATCTTGAACTCCTTTAGCTGATGACACCACTTTCAGGTGTGGTTGCCCAGGATGCAAGAAGTGACCTAAAGTTCCCACGTGGTGCATCAAATGCATTCAATCAGACTGAAGTGCTCTTCCATACATTTCTTACATGACTATCTAAACATACCAGAAATTTGTATAATACAACCAGAAATTGCTGACTATTTGGTGTGCAGTATCCTTGTTAGTATTTCTGTGTCATGTTTTTCTGAAGAATTTTTAACAACTGGTATGTTATGTTTTATGCTGTTTTTGTACAATTATATTTTTACACCGACTTTGCCCTCTTCAAGTCAGGCAACTTTTTCAAGACCTCCAGCCGAGCCCTCTGAATCATTGTGACTGAGCACACAAATTAAGTGACATATTGCTGTGGTTGGCACTGAGGCCAAGCTCACATTTAAAGTGCCATATTGCCATGATTAGCACCTCTTTAGTATATTTGTAAGTTGTCATCTTCCATCAAAAACACCCTGACAGAGACTACCAGTATGCTTAAATTTTGTTACTAAATCAGTGTTCTCTCAATTGTTGTTTTATTATTTTCAATAAAGTATGCACTGCACTCCAAAGGTAATAAACTTTCAAGGATTTGTAAAGATATAGAGTGAAAAGAAAAAAAGATTTGTGATGACAAATGTATGTTCTTTACAGTCAGGCAAAGTTATAACAGGGAACAAAGCTTTGACGCACAAATTAAATACAAATTTTGATTCTGGTTTCACAAGCAAGGGCACAAATAATGTCCCAAAATGTTGGCGAACATAGGATCTAGTGAGATGGAGGAAGTGGAGGAAATCAGTGTTAGTAGGGAAGTAGTGTTGGGTTAATTGATGGGATTAAAGGTTGATAAATCTCCAGGGCTTGATAGTTTATAACCTAGAATACTTAAGGCAGTGGCCTGAGAAATAATAGATGCATTGGTGGTCATCTGTCAAAAATCTATAGATTCTGGAACAATTCCTGTGGATTGGATGGTTGCTAATGTACATTCGCACCTACGTTCGGGACACCACCCACGCCCTCCACCTCCTCCATGATTTTCGCTTCCCCGGTCCCCAACTCCTTATCTTCACCATGGACATCCAGTCCCTGTACACCTCCATCCCCCATCACGAAGGACTTAAAGCCCTCTGCTTCTTCCTTTCCCACCGTACCAACCAGTACCCTTCCACCGACACCCTCCTTCGACTGACTGAACTGGTCCTCACCCTGAACAACTTCTCTTTCCAATCCTCCCACTTCCTCCAAACCAAAGGAGTAGCCATGGGCACCCGCATGGGCCCCAGCTATGCCTGCCTCTTCGTAGGATATGTGGAACAATCCATCTTCCGCAACTACACTGGCCCCACCCCCCACCATTTCCTCCGCTACATCGATGACTGTACCGGCGCCGCCTCGTGCTCCCACGAGGAAGTTGAACAGTTCATCCACTTCACCAACACCTTCCACCCCGACCTCAAATTCACCAGGACAGTCTCAGATTCCTCCCTCCCCTTCCTCAACCTTTCTATTTCTATCTCAGGCGACCAAATCAACACGGACATCTACTACAAACCGACCGACACCCACAGCTACCTGGACTACACCTCCTCCCATCCTGCCCCCTGTAAAAACGCCATCCCATTCCC
>NC_057716.1:48090244-48126038 GCF_004010195.1 Chiloscyllium plagiosum | reverse complement strand
TCAGATTTCTCCAGTTTCCTCATTTCCCCTCCCCCCACCTTGTCTCAGTCAAATCCCTCGAACTCAGCACCGCCTTCCTAACCTGCAATCTTCTTCCTGTCCTCTCCGCCCCCACCCCACTCCGGCCTATCACCCTCACCTTGACCTCCCTCTACCTATCGCAATTCCAACGCCCTTCCCCCAAGTCCCTCCTCCCTACCTTTTATCTTAGCCTGCTGGACACACTTTCCTCATTCCTGAAGAAGGGTTTATGCCCGTTCCTTGGATGCTGCCTGACCTGCTGCACTTTTCCAGCAACACATTTTCAGCTCTGGTTACTAATGTAACCCAAGTATTTGAAAAAAAGGCAGTAGAGAGAAAGCAGGGAGTTATAGATCAAACTATCAACACTCTAATTCTCTGCCACCTCTTATTTCTCTGTCTGGCTCTGTCACCACCTGTATTCTCACTCCTTTCTGCCCCTTCCTCCCACCCCTTTCAGCATAACCAGTACATTTTTCTAGCTGCTTCTAGTTCTAAGAAGGGTCACTGAACTCGAAATGTTAACTCTGTTTTCTCTTCATAGCTCCTACCAGACTGGTTGAGTTTCTGTTTTTGTTTGAATTGTAGTCCAATTAGCAGCAAAAGAATTGGACAAGGTTAGCGTGGGTTTATGAAAGGGAAATCGGCTTAACAAACCTTCTCAAATGTTTTGAGGATATAATGGATAGAGTTGATAAGGGGAAGCCAATTTAATGGACTTTCAGAAGACTTTTGATAATGTCCCACATAAGAGGTTAGCATATAAAATAAATGTGCATGGGGTTGGAGGTAGTGCAATGACAGGGATAGGGAACTGGGTGATAGATTGGAAACAGAGTAGGAATAAAAAGGCCATTTTCTGAGCCGCAGTCAGTGACCAGTGAGGTATTGTAGGGATCAGTGCTTGGACCCCAGCTATCCAAAATGTAAATTCATGATTTAAAATAAAGAACTGAATTAAATCTCTCCAAGTTTGCAAATGGCACAAAGTTGGGTGGGAGGGTGAACTGTGAGGATGATGCAGATCTTCTTTGTGATTTGGACAAGTTGACTGAACTGTCAAATACATGGCAGATGATGTATAATGTGGATAAATGTGAACCTATCCTTTTTGCCAATAAAAACAGGAAGACAGATTATTATCTGAATAGTAATAGATTAGGAGAAGGAGAGGTGCAAAGACACCTTGCTGTCCTTGTACACCAGTCACTGAAAGTAAGCATGCATGTGCAGCAGGTAGTGAAGAAGGCAGACAGTATATTGGCCTTCATGGTGGGAAGGTTTGAGTACAGGAACAGGGATGTCTAGCTGTGATTGTACAGGGCCTTAATGATATCACACCTGGAATAATGTGTACCATTTTGGTCTCCTCATCTGTGGAGGGATGTTACAACTTTGGAGGGATTGCAACAAAGGTATACCAGACTGATTTCTGGGATGGCAAGGCTGATGAATGAAGAAAAACTGGATTGGTTAGAACTGTACTCATTAAAATTTAGAGGAATGAGAGGGGATTTCATAGAAAATTCTAACAGGACTAGATGTGGTAAACGCAGGAAGGATGTTCCTGATGACCAGGGAATCCAGAACCAGGGTCACAGCCGAGGGATACAAGGTCAGCCATTTCGGACTGAGATAAGGAAGAATCAGTGCACCCAGAGAGCAGTGAATACAAGATATCCACTGTTACGCTCCAGGTATACCTGGAGAGGGAACACGCAGTATCCAGCAGTACTCTTGACGTCTTTTGTGATCAGAGGCTGGAGTGCATTATTAGCTTGAAATCTATAATTTAATTTGATGAGTTTCCTTGCTAGTTTCTTTTGTTATAGCACCCTGTTAAAAGGTTTTCAATGAGTTAATTATTTTGTTCTTTTAGAGATGTACAGCATGGAACCAACTTGTCCATGCTGATTAGATATCATAAATAAATCCAGTCTCATTTGCCAACTCTTGGCCCATATCCCTCTAAACCCTTTCTATTCATATACCCACCAAGGTGGAACCAGCTAGACAGTTGGTGTAGCACCTGAAAATAGAGATAGGAGAAAAGCCAGGCTACATACTGCCTCAGGAACAGAATTAGTCTACAGGCCAATAAAGGGAGTTGGCTGTGGGCAATGGAGGCCTAGCCTTATGTACTGGAAAGGTAATGGAAACCAGGACCAGTCTTGGGTAGTAGGGAATACAGACAGTCCTGAAGAGCATTGAAATGCTTGATGATTATTTCCATGGATCATCTTCAATTATGTGTTGATTTCTGAATGTTGTGACAAATATTTGTGATTTTGACAGTAAGCAACCATCCACTGGGAATATAGGAGAATAGAGGCAAATAATAAAATCATTCAGTGAAATGGAAAATAATAACCAGCCAGGGAGGAGGTGGGAGGGCTGGCTGCAGCTAAATGAGAGCTGTTGCTGGTAAATGTGTTACCATGAAAAGATGCAGGATATTAGTTTTGGTTTTAAAAGCAGCATTTGACTTGTTGCTTAGCTACCAAGGCTGAGGATCAATATATACTGGCTATCTGTGATTAGGCTGTCTTAAAGCTGTCAGATAGGAGTCAAAAACCTACCTCAGATTATAAAAGTTTGATAATCTTGAAGATTTTTTTTTCTTGAGGAAGTTAATGTGCTTTTATATAAAAATAAATCAGCTGGATAACTGTAGATATTTGGACATTCATCTTTATTTCATTACAGATTCAGTTTGTGTTTGTCATTTTGTTTGCTGAGCATCATTAGATGCAGAAAGATAAATATTTCCATGGTGTCAGACTTTATATTCCCAGAGACTGACTGGGTTACATACCGAGTGTTAAATGCAAAACTGGAAATGATCCATTCAGTAAACCACATGTTTTGTCAAGATGTTCTCAGCTTTGTGGATTCAGAAATAATGCAGATTCAGAGTTACACTTAGTAGGGGAGCTAGTGGGTAAAGTCAAAAAATAGTTGCTGGGATTGCAAAGCACCATTAATCCATGGTCTCTACTTCCAATGCAGGCAACATACAAACTTCACCAGGAGCTAGTATAAAATATGAATGTTAGCCATGAGACTTGTTATAAAGATCATTAGGTGATGAGTCACTTGGCAAAAGTACAGACAGTTGGTAGGCGAGAAATGGGCTTGTGTTGAATTAAGCAGTTCCTGACTGGCCGTGCAGTTGGTAAGATATGGAGTTTGAAGATATATTCATTAACCTTTACTATTTAATTGAAGGCATTGAATTTTTTGCAGCATTTCCTCCAGGAGCATGTGGTTACATTCCTGGTACTTGTATTCCCTTGCACGGCTATCGGCACCCATTGTCTTCTCAGGCTTTGGGCTGAATCCTACGTTTTTTTGGCTAAGTCTGAGTTGCGTTGAATTTTTGGGAGGGTTTTTGGAGTGAATTTTTTTGTCCTACATTACCAAACTCTTCTTACTAATGACCTACCCTTCCCCATAGCATCTCTCACCTCCAATTTCCACTCCATTTTACCATGTGCCATTCCCACAAACTGCTTTTCAGCAGATATCCACTTAATAATCAGCATTCCTTGCACCCATGCACCTGGATGAGCACTGGAATTCTGTAACTTCTCTGCTTGTTGGCGGAGAGATCTGGAATATGGCAGAGAAGGGCAAGATAGCATGTGTTGGTCCAACAAGAACATGGAGGTCCTGGTGGTAGGAAGGAGAGGAGTCCTCTTCCTGGAGGACTGTCAGAGGAGGCTGCACCACCAAACCTGGCCCGCCTGGTTTGAGGGTACCATCTGGGTCTGCAGGGTGCAAAAGGATGTTCTGCATTCATAGGGAGTGGGATAAATGACCTGACCTGTGAAGGTTGGGGGGGGGGGCGGTGCGCGGGGGGGATCCTCTATAATTTCTTCTCAGTTCATTGTTAGACCTCCCCTCCCATCCCAGATTTGCACCAGCACTAAGAGCTGTGTCGCTCACTCATCTCCTCCCCTCTTTCACATTCTAGGAGAAGACAGCCTGTAATTGGCACAGAGCCCATGTGCAAGAGGGAGAGTTACTATGGAGACCCAGGTCCAGGATCATCAGGGGCTGCTGGAAAGGCACATGGACCTGTACTCCATCGCCGTAGCCATTGATCCCCAGGACTGAAGGCATGGCAATAGGGGAACAGAGAACTGTGACTCCATTGCAGGTGCCCCATCCTCCCAAGGAGACAGGGCAGTAGCAGGCACCCAGTGGAGGTAGAAGCACACACAGGCCCTTGGGCGGTTTCCGTGCAGGACACTGCAGAGTTGGCTGGACCCTCCATCAACGAGAAGAAAGTGAGGACTGCAGATGCTGGAGATCAGAGTCAAAAAGTGTGGTGCTGGAAAAACACAGCCAGTCAGGCAGTCTGAGGAGCAGGACAGCCAATATTTTGAGCATAAACTCTTCATCAGGAATGTGGGGGTCCCCAAGAGGGCTGAGAGATAAATGGGGGTGGGGGGGGGGTGAGTTTGAGGGGAAGGTAGCTACGAATATGATGATGGGGGCTGATGATAGGTCAGAGTGGAGGGTGAAGCGGATAGGAAGGGAGATGGACAGGTAAGACAGTTTGAGAGGGTGGTGCCAAATTAGAGGATTGGATCTGGGATAAGGTGTAGGGAGGGGAGATGAGGAAATTGGGTCAGATACACTAAACAACCCCACCGCCCTATGGCTGAACACGTCAATTCCCTCTCCCACTTTGCCAAGGACATACAAGTCCTGGACTTCCTCCACTGCCAAATCCGAGCCACCCAATGACTAAGGAAGAACACATCATCTTCCACCTTGGAACCCTCCACCCACACAAAATTAATGTCGATTTCATCAGTTTCCTCATCTCCCCTCCCCTCACCTTATCCCAGATCCAACTCTCAAATTTAGCCTCTTGAACTGTCCTAACTGTCCATCCTCCTTCCCACCTATCCGCTCCACCCTCCACTCCGACTTATCATCATCAGCCCCCATTGCATCTACCTATCACATTCCTAGTTACCTTCACCCCATTTCCACCACCCCTCCCATTTATTTCTCAACTCTCTTGGGCTACTCCCCACATTCCTGATGAAGAGCTTATGCTCAAAATGTCAACTCTCCTGCTCCTCGGATGCTGCCTGACCGGCTGTGCTTTTCCAGCGCCTCACCTTTTGACTCTGGGCCCTTCCTCAACTTGGGGAACCATGTAATCACATAGCATTGGCTGCTACTGAGACCTTTTGCCCTCCTGGTTCAACGTCCCTAACTTTGGGCTCTCTCTGTGCACGATGGTGCAACTGTAAGAGATTTGCCCAGCAGTGGCTGAGCCTGGGAGGTGCCATGTCCAGAAAACCTCAATGTTGTAGAAAGCCAGGGAGTAAGAAGCCTCCATGTGCTGCACCTTACGTAGACATGTAAGCTGTTTTGTTGCCCTGTGTAAGTCTGATGTATGGTCAATAATGCAATACCCTCCCTCACAGTTGGAGTCATTTACTCCTTCCACTCCGAGTACATACACAGCCATTTCCTCCCATTGCACATTTTCAGTTTCCTGAACAGTGCAAGGTACTGTGGCTCCCAGCCTTAGCCTGCCCGTGTGGTTGAGACTCCAGATATCCACAGCCCCTTCCTGGCAGCACATCCTGTCAGACCTTTTGGACTCAGACTTCCCAATGCACCCCCAGCTGTCTCCATTTCCCCATCACGTGCCTACATTTCCCTTGCAGATGCCAACAAATGAGATGTACATACCTTAAATGGTTTCTGACCCCCCCTCCCCATCTCCTTGAAGCCTTGAATGCCCCTTACATGCCCTCCCACTAACCATGCTTTACTCTATTGTGCCCTTCTGTGGCAGAGGTTTCCACAGGGTCATCACTGTCTGGGAGCAGTGATTTCTCCTCTTCTCAGCTCTAAATGGTCTACCCATATCCTTAGAATGTGACCCCGGTTTTGGATTCCCTGGTCATCAGGAACATAGACTCATAGAGTCTACAACACAGAAACAGACCCTTCGCTTCAACCAATCCATGCTGAACATGCTGAATCCCAAACTAAATTCATCCAACCTGCCTGCTCCTGGTCCATATCCCTCCAAACCCTTCCTATTCATGTACTTATCCAAACGCCTTTTAAACGTTGCAATTGTATACAAATCCACCGCTTCCTCAGGAAGTTCATTCTACACGTGAACCACCCTCTGTATAAAACATTTGACCCTCATGTCTTTTTAAAAACTCTTTCCTCTCACCTTAAAAATGTGCCCCCCCAGTCTTGAAATCCCCCATCTTAGGGGAAAGATACCTACCATTAACCCTATCCATACCCCTCATGATTTTATAAACTTCTCTAAGGTCACATCTCAATCTCCTATGCTCCAGTGAAAAGTGTCCCAGTCCCTGCTGAGATATTTGTATCATTGATAGCCACAGGGGAGATGCTGGAAAGCTGGAGGTTGGCTAACGTGGTGCCATTGTTTAAGAAAGGTGGTAAGAAAAATCCAGGGAACTATAGACTGGTGAGCCTGACATCAGTGGTCGGCAAGTTGTTGGAAGGAATCCTGAAGGATAGGATGTACATTATTTGAAAAGGCAAGGACTGATTAGGGATAGTCAACATGGCCCAATGAATGAAAAATCATGTCTCATAAACTTGGTTGAGTTTTTTTGAAGAAGTAACCAAGAGGATTGGTGAGGGAAATGCATTGGCCTTCAGTAAGGTGTTTGACAAGGTTGCTCATGGTGGCCTGGTAAGCGGGGTTAGATCACATAGAATACAGGGAGAACTAACCATTTGGATATAGAATTGGCTCGAAAGTAGAAGAAAGATGGTGGTGGTGGAGGGTTGTTTTTCAGACTGGAACCCTGTGACCAGTGGTGTGCCACAAAGATCGGTGCTGTGTCCACTGTTTTTTGTCATTTATATAAATGATTTGGATATGAACATAGGAGGTATAGTTAGTAAGCTTGCAGCTAATCCCAAAATTGGGGGTGTAGCAGACAGCGAAGAAGGTTACCTCAGAGTGCAGTGGAATCTTGATCAGATGGGTCAGTGGGGCAAGGAGTGGCATATGAAATTTAATTTAGATAAATGTGAAGTGCTGTATTTTGGAAAGGCAAATCTTAGCAGGACTTATACACTTAATGGTAAGGTCCTGGGGAGTGTTGCTGAACAAAGAGATGTTGGAGTGCAGGTTTATAGTTCGTTGAAAGTGGAGTTGCAGAAAGGCAGGGTCGTGAAGAAGGCGTTTGGTACGCTTGCCTTTATTGTCAGTGCATTGAGTATAGGGGTTGGGAGACCATGTTGCAACTCTACAGGACATTGGTCAGGCCATTATTGGAATATTGTGTGCAATTCTGGTCTCCCTCCTATCAGAAGGATGTTGTGAAACTTGAAAATGTGCAGAAAAGATTTACAAGGAATTTGCCAGTGTTAGAGGGTTTGAGCAATAGGGGGAGGCTGAATAGGCTGGGGCCGTTTTCCCTGGAATGTTGGAGGCTGAGGGGTGACCTTATAGAGGTTTACAAAATCATGAGGGGCATGGATAGGGTAAACAGACAATGTCTTTTCCCTGTGGTGGGGGAGTCCAGAACGAGAGGGAAGAGGTTTAGGGTGAGAGGGGAAAGATATAAAAGAGACCTAAGGGGCATCTTTTTCACTCGGAGGGTAGTATGTCAATGGAATGCACTGCCAGAGGAAGTGATGGAGACTGGTACAATTACAACATTTAAAAGACATCTGGTTAGGTACATAAATAGGAAGGGTTTGGAGGGATGTGGGCTATGTGCTGGCAAATGGGACTAGATTAATTTCGGATATCTGATCAGTATGGATGAGTTGGACCATAGGGTCTGTTACCATGCTGTACACCTCTCTGACTTTTTGACTCTATCCAGACTTTCTTTATAAATCAAATCTTCCATTTCCGGCAACATCCTGGTAAATCTTTTCTGAACCCTCTCCAGCTTAATAATATCCTTCCTGTAACTGTGTGACCAGAACTGGACACAGTATTCCAGAAGAAGCCTCACCAATGGCCTGTACATCCTCAACATGATTTCCCAACTCCTATACTCAAAGATCTGAGCAGTGAAGGCAAAAGTGAGGACTACAGATGCTGGAGATCAGAGCCTAGATTAGAGTGGTGCTGGAAAAGCACAGCAGGTCAGGCAGCATCCCAGGAGCAGGAAAATTGACGTTTCGGGCAAAAAGATGAAGTCAAGCATGCTAAATATCTTTTTAACCACCCTGTCTATATGTGACACAAACTTCAAAGAATTATGTACCTGAACCTCTTGGTCCCTCTGATCTAGAACACTACCCAAATGCCTACCATTAACTGTATAACTCCTATCCATTTGTTGTATCAAAATGCACGACCTCGCATTTATCCAGATTTTTCAGCCCATTCACCCATTTCATTAAAACCTGCAGTTGCCCTGTATAATCCTGTGAGGATTTTATAGGTTTCCACAAGATGCCCCCATTCTTTTTTTTTATAGATATTTTTATTGAAGAAAAAGGAAATTTTTTTAACATTTTTTTACAAACTTACAAAATAACACAATGTAAACACTAATATACAATTAAATATTAAAGAAATAATAACCAAAACGCAACAAACAAAATAAAAGGGAAAAACAAGACTCAACTAAGTACTAATCTAACCTACAAATAACCAAAGCATATAATAAAATATCCTACATTATTCAAAAAAAAGTAATTAAATAATGAAGTACATGCTCAGAATGAATTAACATCAAGTCATAATAAAACCCGTATTCATTTAGATTTAGATTACTTACAGTGTGGAAACAGGCCCTTCGGCCCAACAAGTCCACACTGACCTGCAACCCACCCATACCCCTACATTTACCCCTTACCTAACACTACGGGCAATTTAGCATGGCCAATTCACCTGACCTGCACATCCTTGGACTGTGGGAGGAAACCAGAGCACCCGGAGGAAACCCACGCAGACACGGGGAGAACGTACAAACTCCACACAGTCAGTCGCCTGAGGCGGGAATTGAACCTGGGTCTCTGGCACTGTGAGGCAGCAGTGCTAACCACTGTGCCACCATGCCACCCAAAACCCACTAAAAATTGCTTTCCTGACCAGGAATCAAACCCGGGCTGCAGCGGTGAAAGCGCTGAATCCTAACCACTAGGCCACCACGGAGATAACGTACGGGATTCCTCCCTGGACCAGCCAGAACCGCTACCACAACTAGATAAAAACCCTTGACAATATGGCCGAAATATCTATCTATATAATTCAGGAAGGGCTGCCATTTTTTATAAAATAATTCAGTTTTTTGGTGCACCATATTTGTAAAGAAGTCAAGGGGGATACATTCCACGATTAACCTGTGCCAATTCGAAAGTCCTGGATGGCCCTTAGCTACCCAATTTACTAAGATATTTTTCCTTGCACAAAAGGAGAGAATGGAAAATAATTTCCTCCCTTGCACATCCAGGGAGGGCAGGTTCAAAAAGCCCAGGAGAAGAGACTGGATCTACTCCAATTTCCGCTCCCAAGATTTCTGTCAAACATTTGCTACTCTGATTCAGTATTTACAGATCTTATGACATGTCCATAAGCAGTGTGTGAATGCCCACTTCTGTTTTACATTTAGGACACATTGGGGATGTTCCTGCCCTAAATTTTGCCAGTCGTTCCCGTGCTATATGAGTCCTATGGAGTACCTTTAATTGAATTGCTTGTGTTCTATTACAAATGGAGATCTTTCTGGCATTTTCCCAGATGTCGTCCCATGTTTCTGAAGGGATTTCCAACCCCAATTCCTGATTCCATGTTTTAAACAATTGTTCCATATCTTTTGATACTTCGTTCTGTAATGAGTGATAAAGAGTGCTGACCGAGAGTGGACCCAATGGCCATAACACTCTTCTTTCCCTATCCGATTTATAAGAGCTATCTAATAATGTGGTCTTCTTCTGTTTATAATCTCGAATTTGGAAATATCGAGAAAGGTCTGCATTAGGCAGTCCAAATTTCTGGTGTAGCTGTTCAAAAGACAACATAACCTCCCCATCGAACAGATCCCCTAAGCAAGAAATACCCCTGGACCTCCAGGTTTTAAATGTAGCGTCTGTGTGCCCCGGTTGAAAATCCCATGCTCCCACTATAGGAGTATAAGGGGAGGTTTTTTGTGAATTACCCTTGACTTGCCGCATTATTTTCCAAGCTTTAATTGTATTTAATACAAAAGGGTTTTTACAATGGTCCATAATAACTTTCATCTTATCTAAAAATAAGAGATTAATGAGGGAACACTTTGCTTGAGAAGCCTCAATGTCCAGATTTGATTGCGGGTCACACCAGACCCAGTTGGCTATGTCGTGTAATAGAGAACTCAGCTGATACTTCCTTAAGTCTGGAAAATCCAGTCCTCCCCTTGCTTATGGAAGCTGCAGCTTCTTTAATTTAATAAGGGACCGTCTATGAATCCAAATGAAAGAACCAAGCCAACCGTATAGTTTACGCAATGCCGGCCTTGGCAGCATCACAGGGAGCATTCTCGTAGGGTATAAGAGATGAGGCAAAATATGCATTTTAATTAGAGCTATTCTGCCTAACCAAGATATTGGGAGGTCCCCCCAGCATTGAAGATCCTGCCTTATCCTCTCTAATAGGTTCACAAAATTGGCTTTATACAGCTGACCAAATACTGGAGTGATAAAAATACCTAAATATTTTTCAGAGACCACTGAAAGGGAAAGCAAGACCCATCCGATAAAGTGGACATACTAGCGAGACCACCCATCGGCATGGCCTCCAATTTTGTGAAATTGATTTTGTAACCTGAGAAGCACTAAATAAATTGATTACTTGGATCAGGCGGGACACGGATATCAAAGGATTACTGAGAAAAATGAGAACATCGTCTGCATAAAGGGTAATTTTATGTTTACCCGAACCAACCCTCGGAGCCGTTATATTAGAATCGGCCCCATATAGCTTCCGCTAGTGGTTCAGTTATTAGAGTGAATAATAACGGTGAGAGATGGCATCCCTGATGACAGTCCCTACTCATACTGAAGCTATCTGAGCCTAAACCATTAGTGAGCATGGCTGCTTTGGGGTCATTGTACAATATTGAGACCCATTTAGCGAATACCTCTCCGACACTGAAATTTTCAACCATTCAACCATATGACCATTCAACCCGATCAAATGCCTTCTCTACATCTAAGGAGACTACTATTCCCGGTATTCTTTCCTGATGACAGACTTGAATCACATTTAAAACCCTTCTGATAGATGAGATACGGCCCTTGATAAAGCCCCTCATTCTTTTAAACCCCAGTGAATACAATGTGAATTGATCCAGTCTCTCTTGATAAGCTATTCTTGTCATTCCAGGAATCGGTCTGGGAAATCTTCATTGCACTCCCTCCATAGTCAGAACATGCTTCCTTAGATAGGGAAACCAAAACTGAACACATTATTCCAGGAGTGGTTTCACCAAGGTCCTATACAGTTGCATCAAGACATCCCTCTTCCTACACTTGAATCCTCTCGCTATGAAGGCCAAACTACTGTTTGCCTTCTTCCCCACCTGCTGAACCTGCATGTTTACTTTCAGTGACTGGTGTCAAAGGGCACCAGGTTTCATTGACCTTTCCCTCTCCCAATCTATCACCATTCAAACAATAATCTGTTTTCCAGTTTTTACTGTCAAAGTGTATAAGCTCCACATTATACATCATCTGCCATGTATTTGTCCACTCATTCAGCTTGTCCAAATCATACTGAAGCATCTCTGCATCATCCTCACAGTTAACCCTCAACCACCACCACCACCCCCCCCGCCTCCCCACCACCCCCATCATTGGATAATCCCTTTCTTTTAGAATTTGACATGGATTGTGGGCATCACTGCCTGAGCCAGTGTTTATTGATCAATTCTGCTTGCCCTGAACAGGTAGTGGTGAGCTGCTCTCTCGGACCATTGTCCTGCTTGGTGTGGTGGGGTATCCACAGTGCTATGGAGGGGATTTCCAGGATTTTGATCAATGAGAGTGAAGGAACAGCAATGTAGTTCCATGTCAGGATGGTGTGTGACTTAGAGGGGAATTTGCAGATGGGAGTGTTCCCATCTATCTGCTGTTCTTGTCCGTATAAATGGTGGAAGTCGCCAATTTGGAAGGTGCTGTCGGAAGTACCTTGATGAGTTGATGCATTTGTGGGTAGTATACATTGATACAATGATGCATTGGTGGGCAAAGGAGTGACTGCTTAAAGCAGAGGATGAAGCAATAATCAAGTGGGCTGCCTTGTCGACCTTTTGGAACGTTGTTAAAACTGCATGCTTCCAGGAAATGGAGAGTACTCCATTCCACTCCTGAGATGCCTAATGTAGATGGTGGACAGGCATTGGGGAGACAAGAGGTAGCTACTCTGTGCATCTTTCCTGGCCTCTAACCTGGTTTTAGAATCATAGGATTATATTGTACAGAAAAGGCCATTTGGCCCATTGTGTCTGCACTGCCAACACTACAAGAGGTCCTCAACCGACGAAGGAGTTCCATTTTTAAGGCTGTTCATAAGTCGAATTTGTATGTAAGTCAGAACAGTTATGTATGGTTCACATCTAGCATTAATTAGTCAAATGTTTGTCATAGTATACAGTGTAAATTTTAACTAAAACTTCTTAAATATAATAATACAGTAATAATAAGAATAATAATAAATATAACTACAGTACAGTATTCATAACTGAAAGAGAGAGAATGTCTATGTATGTATGTACTTTGTAGGTATAAAAAAACAGTAAAGAATGATTCCTTAAACTGTTGAGATAGAAAAGAAAGGATAATGATTAATGGTTATGACTTACTGTTCTTCCAATAGATGTCTTGCATACCAGAAGGGAACTTAATTAATCATTAAGATGACTTTATTAATTGGATGATGGGCCTTTCGCTGGAGAGGATCGGCTTGGTGCTGGAAAGAGTTGACCTGGTATTGGAGAGGATGGACCTGGTGTTGGAGAGGGTGGACCTGGTGCTGGAGAGGATGGACCAGGTGTTGGAGAGGGTGGACCTGGTGCTGGAGAGGGTGAACCTGGTGTTAGAGAGAATGGGCCAGGTGCTGGAGAGGATGGGCCTGGTGTTGGAAAGGATGGACCTGGTGCTGGTGAGGATGGGCCTTGTGCTGGAGAGGATGGGCCTGGTATTGGAAATGGTGGACCTGGTGTTGGAGAGGAGGGGCCTGGTGCTGGAGAGGATGGACCTAGTGTTGGAGAGGATGGACCTGGTGTTGGAGAGGATGGACCTGGTGTTGGAGAGGATGGACCTGGTATTGGAGAGGATGTGCCTGGTGCTGGAGAGGATGGGCCTGGTGCTGGAGAGGATGGGCCTGGTGCTGGAGACGATGGACCTGGTGTTGGAGAGGATGTGCCTGGTGCTGGAGAAGATGGGCCTGGTGCTGGAGAGGTTGGGCCTGGTGCTGGAGAGGATGGGCCTGGTGCTGGAGAGGTTGGGCCTGGTGCTGGAGAGGGTGGACCTGGTGTTGGAGAGGATGGGCTAGGTGCAAAAGAGGATGGACCTGGTGTTGGAGAGGGTGGATGTAGTGTTGAGAGGATGGACCTAGTGATGCAGAGGATGGGCCTGGTACTGGAAAGGATGGGCCTGGTGCTAGAGGGGATGGACCTGGTGTTGGAGAGGATAGATCTGATGCTGGAGAATGTCGACCTGATGTTGGTGAGGATGGGCCTGATGTTGGAGAGGATGGACCTGGTGTTGGAGAGGATGGACGTGGTATTGGAGAGGATGGACCTGGTGTTGGAGAGGATGGGCCTGATGCTGGAGAGGACGGGGCTGGTGCTGGAGGGGATGGACCTGGTGTTGGAGAGGATGGACCTGGTGCTGGAGAGAATGGACCTCCAGTTGGAGAGGATGGACCTGGTGCTGGTGAGGATGGGCCTGATGCTGGAGAGGATGGGCCTGGTATTGGAGATGGTGGACCTGGTGTTGGAGAGGAGGGGCCTGGTGCTGGAGAGGATGGACCTGGTGTTGGAAAGGATGGACCTGGTGCAGGAGAGGATGGACCTGGTGTTGGAGAGAATGGGCCTGGTGTTGGAGAAAGTGAGGAATGCAGATGCTGGAGATCAGAGCTGAAAATCTGTTGCTGGAAAAGTGCTGCAGGTCAGACAGCATCCAAGGAGCAGGAGAATCAATGTTTTGGGCATGAGCCCTTCTTCAGGACTAGGCCAATCCTCTGGTGTTGGAGAAGATGTGCCTGGTGCTGGAGAGGGTGGACCTGATGTTGGAGAGGATGGATGGACCTGGTGCTGGAGAGGATGGACATGGTGTTGGTGAGGATGGGCCTGATGTTGGAGAGGATAGGCCTGGTGTTGGAGAGGATGTGCCTGGTGCTGGAGAGGATGGGTCTGTTGTTGGAGAGGATGGGCTTGGTGCTAGAGAGGATGGACCAGGTGTTGTTGAGGATGGGCCTGATGTTGGAGAGGATGGACCTGGTGTTGGAGAGGTTGGAACTGGTGTTGGAGAGGATGGGCCTTGTACTGGAGAGGATGGGCCTGGTGTTTGAGAGGATTTACTGAGTGCTATAGAGGATGGGCCTGCAGTTGGAGAGGATGGCCTGGTGCAGGAGAGGATGGGCCTGGTGTTGGAGAGGACAGACCTGGTGTTGGAGAGGATGGACGTGGTGCAGGAGAGGATTGACCTGGTGTTGGAGAGGGTGGACGTGGTGTTGGAGAGGTTGGACCTGGTGTTGGAGTGGATGGGCCTGGTTTTGGAGAGGATGGACCTGGTGCTGGAGAGGATGGACCTGGTGCTGGAGAGGATAGACCTGGTGTTGGAGAGGATGTGCCTGGTGCTGGAGAGGATGGACCTGGTGCTGGAGAGGATCGCCCTGGTGCAGGAGAGGGTGGACCTGGTGCTGGAGAGGATTTACCTAGTGCTGGAGAGGATGGGCCTGATGTTGGAGAGGATGGACCTGGTGCAGGAGAGGATGGGCCTGGTGTTGGAGATGGTGGACGTGGTGTTGGAGAGGATGGGGCTTGGTGCTAGAAAGGATGGACCTGGTGTTGGAGAATATGGGCCTGATGTCGGAGAGGATGGACCAGGTGTTGGAGAGGGTGGACCTGATGATGGAGAGAATGGACTGAGTGTTGGAGAAGATGGGCTTGGTGTTGGAGAGGACGGGCCTGGTGCTGGAGAGGATGGGCCTGGTGTTGGAAAGAGTGGACCTGGTGTTGGAGAGGATGGGTGGACCTGGTGCTGGAGAGGATGGAGCTGGTGTTGGAGAGGATGGACGTGGTGTTGGAGAGGGTGGACCTGGTGTTGGAGAGGATGGGCTTGGTGCTAGAGAAGATGGACCTGGTGTTGGAGAGGATGGGCCAGATGTTGTAGAGGATGGACCTGGTGTTGGAGAGGGTGGACCTGGTGTTGGAGAGGATGGACCTGGTGCTGGAGAGGATGGACCGGGCGTTGGAGAGGATGGACCTGGTGCTGGAGAGGGTCGACCTGGTGCTGGAGAGGATGGAGATGCAGTTGGAGAGGATGGGCCTGCAGTTGGATAGGACGGACCTAGTGTTGTAGAGGATGGACCTGGTGCTGGAGAGGATGGACCTGGTGTTGGAGAGGGTGGACTTGGTGTTGGAGAGGATAGGCCTTGGTGCTGGAGAGGATGGACCTGGTGCTGGAGAGGATGGACCTGGTGTTGGAGAGGATGTGCCTGGTGCTGGAGAGGATGGACCTGGTGTTGGAGAGGATGTGCCTGGTGCTGGAGAGGATGGGTGTGGTGTGGGAGAGGATGGGCTTGGTGCTAGAGAGGATGGACCTAGTGTTGGTGAGAATGGGCCTGATGTTGGAGAGGATGGACCTGGTGTTGGAGAGGATGGGCCTGGTGCTGGAGAGAATGGGTGTGGTGTTGGAGAGGATGGACCTAGTGTTGGAGAGGATGGGCCTAGTGCTGGAGAGGATGGACCTGGTGCAGGAGAGGATGGACCTGGTATTGGAGATGGTGGACCTGGTGTTGGAGAGGTGGGGCCTAGTGTTGGAGAGGATGGGTTTGGTGATAGAGAGGATGGACCTAGTGCTGGAGAAGAGAGGCCTGGTGCAGGAGTGGATGGGCCTGGTGCTGGAGAGGATGAGCCTGTGGCTGGAGAGGATGGGCTGGTGCTGGAGAGGATGAGCCTGGTGTTGGAGAGGATGGGCCTGGTGTTGGAGAGGATGGGCCTGGTGTTGGAGAGGAAGGACCTGGTGTTGGAGAGGATAGGTGGACCTGGTGCTGGAGAGGATGGACCTGGTGCTGGAGAGGATGAGTGGGCCTGCAGTTGGAGAGGATGGACCTGGTGTTGGAGAGGATTTGCCTGGTGCTGGAGAGGATGGGCCTGGTGTTGGAGAGGATTTGCCTGGTGCTGGAGAGGATGGACCTGGTGCTGGAGAGGATGGTGCTGGTGTTGGAGAGGATGGGCCTGGTCATGGAGAGGATGGACCTGGTGCTGGAGAGGTGTGGACCTGGTGTTGGAGAGAATGTGCCTGGTGCTGGAGAGGATAGGCCTGGTGCTGGAAAGGGTGGACCTGGTGTTGGAGAGGATGGGCCTGCAGTTGGAGAGGATGGGCCTGGTGCTGGAGAGGATGGGCCTGGTGTTGGAGAGGATAGGCCTGGTGCTGGAGAGGGTGGACCTGGTGTTGGAGAGGATGGGCCTGCAGTTGGAGAGGATGGACCTGGTGTTGGAGAGGATGGACCTGGTGTTGGAGAGGGTGGACCTGGTGTTGAAGAAGATGAGCCTGGTGCTGGGAAGGATGGACCTGGTGTTGCAGAGGATGGACCTGGTGTTGGAGAGGATGTGCCTGGTCCAGGATAGGATGGGCCTGATGCTGGAGATGGTGGACCTGGTGCTGGAGAGGGTGGAACTGGTGTTGGAAAGGATGGGCCTGATGTTGGAGAGGATAGATCTGGTGCTGGAGAAGGTGGACCTGGTGTTGGAGAAAGTGAGGACTGCAGATGCTGGAGATCAGAGCTGAAAATCAGTTTCTGGAAATGCGCAGCAGGTCAGACAGCATCCAAGGAGCAGGAGAATCGATGTTTCAGGCATGAGCCCTTCTTCAGGACCAGGCCAATCCTCTGGTGTTGGAGAGGATGGGCCTGGTGCTGGAGAGGGTGGACCTGGTGTTGGAGAGGATGGGTGAACCTGGTGCTGGAGAGGATGGACCTGGTGTTGGAGAGAATGTGCCTGGTGCTGGAGAGGATAGGCCTGGTGCTGGAGAGGGTGGACCTGGTGTTGGAGAGGATGGGCCTGCAGTTGGAGAGGATGGGCCTGGTGCTGGAGAGGATGGGCCTGGTCTTGGAGAGGATGGGCCTGGTCATGGAGATGATGGGCCTGGTGCTGGAGAGGGTGGACCTGGTGTTGGAGAGAATGTGCCTGGTGCTGGAAAGGATAGGCCTGGTGCTGGAGAGGATGGACCTGGTGTTGGAGAGGATGGGCCTGGAGCTGGTGGGAATGGGCCTGGTGTTGGAAAGGATGGGCCTGATGCTGGAGAGGGTGGACCTGGTGTTGGAGAGGATGTGCCTGGTGCAGGAGAGTATGGACCTGGTGCTGGAGAGGGTGGGCCTGGTGTTGGAGAGGATGTGCCTGGTGCAGGAGAGTATGGGCCTGGTGTTGGAGAGGATGGACATGGTGTTGGAGAGTATTGACCTGGTGCTGGAGAGGATGGGCCTGGTGCAGGAGAGGGTGGATCTGGTGTTGGAGAGGATGGACCTGGTGCTGGAGAGGATCGCCCTGGTGCAGGAGAGGGTGGACCTGGTGTTGGAGAGGATGGAACTGGTGTTGAAGAGGATGAGCCTGGTGCTGGGGAGGGTGGACCTGGTGTTGGAGAGGATGGGCCTGGTGTTGGAGGGGATGGACCTGGTGCTGTAGAGGATGGGCCTGGTGCTGGAGAGGATGGGCCTGCAGTTGGAGAGGATAGACCTGGTGCTGGAGAGTGTCAACTTGGTGCTGGAGAGGATGGGCCTGCAGTTGGAGAGGATGGACCTGGTGTTGGAGAGGATGGACCTGGTGTTGGAGAGGAAGGGTCTGGTGTTGGAGAGGATGGACCTGGTGTTGGAGAGGATGGACCTGGTGTTGGAGAGGAAGGGCCTGGTGTTGGAGAGGATGGCCTGGTGTTGGAGAGGATAGGCCTAGTGTTGGAGAGGATGGAGCTGGTGCTGGAGAGAATGGGCCTAATGCTGGAGAGGATAGGCCTAATGCTGGAGAGGATAGACCTGGTGCTGGAGAGTGTCAACTTGGTGCTGGAGAGGATGGACCTGGTGTTGGAGAGGATGGACCTGGTGTTGGAGAGGATGGACTTGGTGCTGGAGAGGATGGACCTGGTGCTGGAGAGGGTGGATGTGATGTTGGAGAGGATGGGCCTGGTGTTGGAGAGGATGGGCCTGGTGTTGGAGAGGATGGGCCTGGTGCTAGAGAGTAAAGGATTGATACTGCTACTGGAGAGTGGGGGTGTACTTCTGAAGTCAATTTCTTAAAGTAAACATCAAGAGTGGTTTGAACAGAGCTTTTCTTTTTCTCATTATGAAAGGCCTTGTGGCAGCTGAGTCCATCAGTAACTACCCAGTAAACTTTGGTGAACCTCTCTGCATTTGGATCTTGCTTCTATAGCTATGCCATCCCTGTTTCAATGAGATGAAAGTCTTCAGCTAACTCCTTCATCAAAACTTCTTGGGTTCAAGGGTTTCTACGTCCCTGTCTTCTTCCTCAAATCCTGCTCCAGTTCCATAAGGTCCTCATTGGTCAGTTCTTCAGCATGGCATTCAAGCAAGTCCAAGACATCCTCTTCGTTGATATCTAACTGCAGTTGATTATTTCCAATGTCAAACACAGCTTGTCTGGCTTCGGCAATGTCCTCAGCTGTATACTGTTTAAAGCCATCTGCAAATTGGGGGCACAATTTGTTCCAGATTTCTTTCATTTTGGTATTCTTTGCTTCCTCCCAAGAGTCTGCAATGTTTTTGATGCCATTGTAGATGTTGTAATTCCGTCAGAACTCATTTAAGGTCATTACGTCATCTTGGGTAGCCCTGACCGCTTGTGAGAAGGTCTGTTGTAAATAGTAAGCCTTGAAGGAGACTATGATTCCCTGATCCATTGGCTGAAGCAGTGATGTGGTGAGGGGTGGTAAAAAGATGACCTTTACATTGTGGTGAAGGTTATCTGAAGTGCTTGGATGTCTGGGGGTTTTGTCAAGCACAAGGAGAATTTTGAAAGGAACCTGCTTGGCCAAGCAATAACATTCAGCAGCAGGAACAAAATAGTTCAGGAACCAATCTTCAAAGACAGCTTTGGTTACCCAAGCGTTTGCCTTCCAGAGATGCCTTGATGATTTGGCTAAGTGCCCTTGGATTTAGGGAGCAATACACAAGCATAGGCTTAAGTTTGCAGTCACCGGATGCGTTACCACCAAACAATAACGTTAACGTTTAGATTCTCTATTGTTGGAGATGTTCATTGCTGGCATTTGTGTTCCACAAATGTTACTTGCCACTTTTCAGTCTAAACCTGGACATTATCCAGGTCTTGTTGTATTTAAGCATTGAAATGCTTCAGGATTCGCGTCGTTGAAAATAGAATGGAACATTCCCACTTCTGACCTTATGATGGAGGGAAGGTCATTGATGAAGTAACTGAAGATAGTTGTGCCAAGGACACTACCCTGAAGGACTCCTGCAGAGATATCTTGGAGCTGAGCTGATTGATCTCCGACAACCATAACCATCTTCCTGTATGCCTGGTCTGCCTCTAGCTGTGGCAATTTTCCCCGTGTTTCCCACTGACTCCATTTTTGCTGGAGGTCCTTGGGCACACACTTCATCAAATGCTGTCTTGGTGTCAAGGCCAGTCATCCCCACCTCACCCCTGCTGACAGCTTATTTTCCATGTTTGGACTAAAGATATAATAGATCAGAAGCTTAGTAAGCCTAGGCAGAACTCAAATTAAGCAGCAGTTTGAGTGTCATTGCGCATCCACTTTTGCTTTTCCTCTCCATCATTTGCACATCTTTTTTCCTTTCTTCTATCAGATTTTCAAAAACTGCCACAAAGTAATGGTGCAGGAACAGAATTTGAAGAGGAAGAGGATCTGCCTGTCAGTAGATACAAGCGATTGGAGCCAGGGCAGAGGATAGAGTAGCACAAGTGCTAGCCTGCCAAAGGATGAGGTCACACAGTTGTGCACCTGAGGGGTTAGGTGGAGTGCTGTACAGGAAAAAGCTGGTGAGTTAGGACACAGAAACGCTTTGATGCATGAGCAGAAGTATCAGAAAACCAATAGTCTGTAAGTAACATAGCAGACAATGCGTATGCATTTTCCAATCCAGGAAACACCGTTTCAGTATTTCTGAGCTTTCAACATTTTTTGAGTGCTTTTTTATTTCTTTGACATTGCCTGTAAGTTTTTTTTTCTTTTTCCCCTGTAAACCAGGGATAAATTAATTTTGGAGCCATAATGGGCAAAGTGGTGTCCAGTATAGTTTGTATGCATAAGTGAATTTGGCAATGGCAAAGTTGTGAGCTGCAGTACTTGACTGTTATGCATTCAGTTTCTGCACCACAAATTAATCTCAGAAACCAAGGGGGATCTGTGTAGAGTTGCCCAGGTTACAAATTGAGCGGGAGATTGAAGCCTACTTTGAAATACTAAATTCTATGCGCCCAATATGTTAGATATTAGTACAGTTCACTTTATGGTATATGGATTTTCTGCAATTGAGCGACTATATGAACATCAGCCTTGACAGTTTTGGAAGTTCACATCAATGGTTTGTCATTCAAAAGAAATCTTTTGGAAGCAAAACAACAGTGCAGATGGAGATAAACAAAATATACTGTAGAGTATTGCATTATCTATTGTTTGAATTGCATTACCCTTGGGCCTGCCATTTTCTCTACAAGTTCATTTAATACTATTCAGTGCTGTTCAGCTCAACATTGAAATGAATCTTTGAACTTTGAACTTTGAACTTTTAGCTTTTACAGATGAGTTGTACCTGCAGGTATTTATTCTCATTTATGTTGGCCAAGTATGCTGGCAGCATCAACTCTTTTTGTAGGAGGACAGAACAACTTTTAAAGATTATTAGTTTTCAGTCTCCTATTGTCTGGTTCTGCTTCATTTCTATTTAATAGCCAGCAGAACAGGTTGTTTTGCAAGTAATTGTACCATAACCAAAAGGCAGACTAATGCATTTGATAGATATCTAATTCAAAAACAGAAAATGCTGGAAGAAACGCTGTAGGCTTGGCAGCATATGGTAGAGTGAGAAACAGTTAACATTTGAAATCTGTGACCTTGCATCAAAACTCGGAAAACTTAGATATGTAATAGGTTTTTGTGTAAGGGAAAGGTGGACAAGAACAAATAGAAGGTCGATGATAGAATGCAAGATTATGATAGTACTTTATTTATTTTTCTATTCCATTGGCAATGAAATAAACTGTACAGATATCCTGAAATCATATAATAAAGAGCTGACTGATAAATGTGGAAAGAGTCGTTTGATATTGCTGGGAGGATCTGGAGTATAAAGTTTAAGGCTGCGGTAATCTAGACACTTGCAAAAGTTTCTGTTCTTCTGGGTTGCCCTAATTCTCCAAAGACTTACAAAGGGAAGTGCAACTTTCTGAGACACAACTGGTCAGTGAGGACCAAGTAAGGTCTCCTGATAACTGAGTGCTCACATGAACAGAAAGGCCTTTTTGAAATACATTTTGCTTGTTAACAACTTTTTTACAGCATCACAATAAAGATATTCCCATTGGAAAAATCCATGAACTGATTGCTAAACAGTGCTTCAAGCAGAGCTCAGTAAATTGGAAGGTAGTGTCGATCTCATGCAAAAACAAAGTCATCAACTTTCATTATGAGCGCACAAAGTTTCTTTGACAACAAAGCATTGATTAATTGTACTGAAGATGAAAACAAGAAACAAGCTATCTAGACATAGAAGACAGTTTAGAAAAATCTGAAAACAAATGGTAAACATAATTTTCAACTTATACCCCAACCCATCAAATTGCCCATTTAAGTCAAAACTTTAAATTCTGCTTAAATGGGGAAGAGTGCCTAGTACAATAAGGAAGATAAAGGGTAATGCAATTTAAAATCCTTAGAGTGTTCTTTAAGTATTGGGATTTTACTTGAGGCCACAGTCGATTAGGAATGTTGTCAGTCAATACTCCAGATCCTCCCCAGCAATATCAAATGACCCTTATCACATTTATCAGTTGGCTCTTTATTGTATGTTTTCAGGAAATCTGTACAATTCATTTCATTTGCCAATGGAATAGAAAAATAAATGAAGTACTATCATAATCTGGCTGGCATTTCATAGGTGCAGGAGTAACTGTCACAGTCAGTTCTACTGAAAGCTTTCCATGAAGTCTCAACTGTTATAGGAAAAAAAATGGATCCTGCTCCTTCAATGTATCTAGTGTATATGTTAATATTGAAGATATCTTTGAGTTCTCAGTGTTCAGATGTTTCTGGTTATTGGGCTTTATCTCTCCAGAAAGCAAAGAGAAAGAAAGAGAGAGCGAGAGAACTTTCTCATGTTCCAGTCATAAATTGATCCATCTGCTGTGCTAAGCAGCTCCCTGAATAGAGCTGGTTTATATATTTCAGTATCTGAATTTTTTGTTTTCAAGTTCAACAAATGCAGTCAATTTTTTTTATCTCCAATATGTGAAACTCATCACACAGCTGTAAGTCAAAATAGGAAATTCGAGCTTCTTCATGTCTGACTAATTTAACTCTCTTGACAAAATCTTGACATCAAGATCATTGTGATGAGAATAATAACCTCATATAGAAACTACCGAATGAGAAATGTTTCCAGTACAGTGTTCACCTTAATAATAAATCACCAATATCCAAGCACAATGCCATTTGAATCATCCACAGGACTATCTGATGCAAGTTCAGAGAGATACAAGACACTCATCTGAATCAGAAAGCACATGAAGCTCAGTCGTAGCAGACTACAAGGAGAAGAAGAGGTTCTTCGATTCTCTGAAATCTGTCTACAGGCCTCAGTCTATCGATTCATCACCCATCCTCAGTACTGACAGGTCAGCACTGCTCACAGAGAAAGGGCAAATTCTAAAAAGGTCAGCAAAGCACTTTAACTGCACCCTCAATTATCCATCATTCTGTAGACTTTGTAGTATTTCTTCAAATACTGGCCACTACCTGTCTGCCATCAAATCCCTTAGTGTAGTTTCCCAATCCTCTATAGATCCTTTCCCCTCATGCCTTCATAATTTCCTTTCTTCAGCTTTAAGACTCTGGTTTCAGAGTGAACTGTATTGCTTTAAAATGTAGCGTGTAATTCTGTCAAATTATGGTCAGTACTTCATAGAGGTTCTGTACAGCAAGGATATTAATGATCCCTTTCGCATTCACAACACTGAATCCATAATAGCCTGATATTTAGTTTTCTCCTCAATGTACTGCTCCAGAAGTCTATCCTATAGATGCTTGATATTTCATTACTAATCTTGGTCACCTTGTAGTTGCTTCTCTTTAATGACAGTTAAATCACAGCCATTTTCAACAAATTGTATTTTGGACGGCATGGTGGCTCAGTGGTTAGCAGTGCTGCCTCAGAGCGCTAGGGACCTGGATTTGAGTCCTGCCTTGGGTGACTGTCTGTGCAGAGTTTGCACATTCCCCCCGTGTCTGCATGGGTTTGCTCCAGTTTCCTCCCACAATCCAAAGGGTGCAGGTCAGGGTGAATTGGCCATGCTAAATTGCCCATAGTCAGGTGTAAATGTAGGGAGTGGGTTATCCTTCAGAGGGTCGGTGTGGACTTGGTGGGCCAAATGGCCTGTTTCCACACTGTATGTAACCTAATCATCAACCATTTTGCGAATGCTACATACATACAGATAAAGCGCCTTTAATTCTGCTGATGTCTATTCTACTCCTCCAGACCTCTGCTATGCACTGAAATCACTCAACTCCTCTATTTCTGTTTTCATTAGCATATTGTTTTGGACGTTATTCCTGAGATTACTGCCTTGGAGGCCCTGCTTTTTAAACTTCTCCTTAGCCTCCTGAAATTTGCTTTCAGGACATCACCCTGCTGTCCCACCTAATCATTCAGAGTGTTTTGCAGCTTCCCTCTTTCCCTAGAAAGGAAATTTATAGCCTTTGTTTTTCTTTTATCTCTGGCAAGGAACTCACCAATGTAGCTGATCATGATCATAAACCTTAATCCTATTGAACTGGTGAAGCCAGTTGATTCTCCAGCTCACTGTCTATTTCCACCGAGTCCAATAGCAGTCCTTTTATGAATGCTGAAACCTAGAAGTAGGAGCTCTTTATCGGTCATTAGAAACCAAATGCTTAATATTCATAGATTATTGGTCTCCAGATGTTTTCAGAAACTGAAATTCACATGCCAATCAGTTGTCAGCAGTTTAAGGTAAACACAGTCTATTTTTTATTTACATCTCCCGTATTTAATTCAAAATAAAAGTCACAGTTGAGGCATTAATGTTTTCTTCCGTAAACCTTTCCAGCATGTAACTCTTGAATTCAGTGCAGTAGAAATAGTGAAGAACTGTTGCATTATTAAGTTACTCTAATCATTTTAAAAACTAAACAATGTCAAAATGATACAGTTATCTTCTATATCAAACAACAACTGCTAGCACATTGTCACTGTACTTGGGTGGCATGGTGGCACCATGGTTAGCACTGCTGCCTCACAGTGCCAGGGACCCGGATTTGATTCCACCGTCGGGCAACTGTCTGTGTGAAGTTTGCACATTCTACTCGTGTCTGTGTGGGCTTCCTCTGGGTGCTCCAGTTTTCCCCCACAGTGCAAAAGCTGTGCAGGTTAGGTGGCTTGGCCATGCTAAATTGCCCACAGTGTGCAGGCTGGGTGGGTTAACCATGGGAAATGCAGAGTTACAAGGATAGGGTGGAGGATGGAGCTGGGATGGATGCTCTCCAGAGGGTTGGTTTGGACTCGATGGGCTGAATGGCCTGCTTCAATACTGTAGGAATTCTATTCTATGATTCATTGGTGCTAACAAGGACTATAACCTGTGGCTGTTCATCCTCCCATGAAAAATGCCCTGCAGCCACTTTGTGACATTCAGTACCCTGGCACCAGGAAAGCAACACCATCATAGAGTCATGTCTGGAGCCAAAGAAACGTCTGTCTGTTCCCCAATCCAACAAAAATCCTCCATTACTATGGCTCTTTGCCTTTTCTCCTTACCTGAGGGTTTACCTGAGCCAGCTGTGGTGCTCTGATGAACTAGTATCCAAAATGGAAGGCCAACTGGCGAGCTGAACCTCAGGGATTCCTTGCAATGACCTGCCTGTTTTTTACTGCGCTATCTGGTGGTCACCCATTCTCTTTCTGCCTCCATCCTTCGAGCCTGTACTTCTCTGAACATGCTATCCATGTAGCCATACCGAAAATCTTAACCACGTTCACTTGAACTGCCTTTGGAAGATTCTGAAAATCAGATGCCAAACTTTGAGGTGCTCACTCGAGATCGAATGCCCGTCACCCACACATGACAATCAAGGAAAGTGCTACAAGAACATGTTGAAGGCTTCACTCTGCAGTTTTGATATTGCCTTCATATTCTGGAAGCAGCTTACCCTGGATCACTACACCTGGCCCAATCTAATAGAAAGCAGTGTGGTCTCTGCAAAAGCAAGCACGTATCAGAGGCAGAGAGAAAGCACATGAAGAGGAACTCCCAAGCCAGCAACTCATCCAAATCATCTGCAGTATTCTGTCCTATTTACAACAGAACCTGCTGTGCACTGATCAGCTTTAACAATCACCTTACCCACTCTGTCAAAACCCCAAAGTGATGAACATTATCATCTTCTCCTCGAAGGATGGACAATTGATTTATGTAATCCTTTCATGTTTTTATCAGTTCGAATGCCATTAACCTGACCATGTGCATGCTATTAAAAATCAAAATATTGATTTTACCTTCGCTTGCTGAGTTTTGAACTTGACCTCCCGTCCCTCTCAACCCTTAATATCCCTGCTAATATCTTGAAATCAATGCCTTTAATAGATGTACATAGTAAATTGCAGGCAATATATTCAAATTATGGCTGTTTTGGCTATTCTGTTCGTGCGTACCTTAGTGATTGAAATATGAGTTGCTATATAGTAGTGGTGTTGTTGGAGGTAATTTACATTATGTCACTGGGGCAATCCAGAACACTGAACACCAAACTAATGACCAAAATTAGCAACAAGACAAAGGTCAAATGTACCTATGTTAGGCTAACTGTACACATCTGGCATCACACAAAGGAGTTATGTGATGTTCTCTTTATGTAGTAGATTTTCTTTGGGATATAGTTGTTTTCAATTTTATGTGGCATCCACTTTATTCCCCTGATGATAACAACACCTGCATTTATATAGAACCCTGTACATTTTGAAACATCCAAGGAACATTAGACCAAAGTTGGCTATCGAGTGCTCACTACTAGCTAGCACAAGCATCAGTGGGCACTGAGTAAAAGAGATGATGGGTAATCAGCTGGACAGTAAGTTTGTGATGCAGGATGATGCCAATGGCATAGGTTTTTTCCTGTGCCAACTGAGGTTACCATTTAAGACTCTCATGCTCAACCTCTTCCCTCACCAAAGGTGTGGTGACCCTCAGCTTAAACCACCACCTGTCATCTCTCTCTAATGAGAGAGCAGTCCTGTGGCCTGGTGGGACTATGGCGACTTTGCCTTTACCGGTTGAATGGCCAAGCAATCCGATGCACTGAATGGTGCATTCTTGTTCCTACATTTCTTTGTTTTAGATGGATGCACCATACTTACATTTCCAGAAGGCATTTGATTAAGTGCCACTTCAAAGATAACTTATTGAAGTAAGAGCTCACAGAGTAGGGGGTAACATATTATGATGGACAGAGATCTACTTAATGACTAAGAGGAAAAGAGGTTGGGCAAAGATGCGTCATTTTTGGATTAGCAGGTTGTATCAATAATGTATGTAATATTGTCAGTCTGGGAACCTCAATAATTTACAATCCATGGAAATGAGTTGGATGCAGAGAGTTAATGCACAGTTGCTAAATTTATTGATGACACAAAGGTAGGGAAGTAAGTTGTGAAGAGGAAGGATAGAGATAGGTTGAATGAGTTGTCAAAAATTAACAGGTGAGATATAACATGGGAAAATGTGAAATTGTTCACTTTGGCAGGAAGAATAGAAAAAAGCAACATATTATTTAAATGGAGAGAGATTGCTGAACTCAAGTGTAGAGGGATCTTACTGCCCTGCTACATGAATCACAAAAAGTTGGTGTACAGGTGATGAGGAAGGCAAATGGAAAGTTGTCATTTACTGCTGGAAGAATGAAATAAATAAGTCAGGAGGTTTTGCTTCAATTATGTAGAGCATTAGTGAAGTCAAACCTGGCCTACCATGCACATTTCTGGTTTCCTCATTTAAGAAAGAATGTAAATATTTTCAAAACAGAAGAGGTTCACTCAACTGATATTATGAATGACAAGGGACAGACTTGGTCATGTCAGGAGGAAAGTATGGATAGGCTGTGCCTGTAGCCTCTGGAGTTTAGAAGAATGAGAGGTCATCTTGTTGAAACACAGAAGATCTTGTGGAGACTTGACAGATTGAATGCTGAAAGCCTATATCCCCTTGTGGGAAAGACTAGAAGTAGGGAATATATTTTAAATAAGGGTAGGATTAATTAAAGGCCCAATAGGTTGGAAACGAAGGTTATTTTCTCTCAGAAAGTCATGAGTCTTTGGGGCTCTACACGCTGTTGCCTCCTCAGAGTCGGGGAGGCAGAACATTGAATACTTGTAGGACAGTAGCAGGTTCTCGAGGCCAAGGTCAGAGCAGCTATCATTTTATTGAATGGTATAGCAGGTTAGAGGTGCCGAAAAGCTTATTTCTGCTTATAATTTCTATGTTTCTATGTACATCAGTTATGCGTTTTATATTTTCTGGATCAGTTTTAACATTATACTGCCCTAGAGATCACAGACATCATTAAAATTAATTTGTATTCATCATTAATGCACTTTATTGGAAAGTTCAAATGTTCTCCTTAAATAAATGTTTTCTGTGAACCACAAACACATTAGAACACTTTATCTTATGAATTTAAAAGACTTGTATAATTAGTTATATGAGCATACTATGGTGTAATTGATCAAAAAAGAGGATTTTTGAATTTATTGGATGTCATTCAACATTATTCTATTAATAAGCTCGCAATAAGCTCAGCCTTTTATTATTCTGCAAGACTTGAATCAACTGTTAATCAGCCTATGCACATCTTAATAGCTCAAATGATTTTCTAGATCTCACCTTATCTCCAAGCCTAATGAATATATACCATGTGTTCCAACTCCTGGACACTTCTGACCTGATACATATATAAGAAAAGACCCTGCAGTAAGTTACTCAAAATTGGAACTCAGTGAACAGACATGATTTCCACAAAGTATTTGCAGCTTTTCAAAATGTTGTTTGAACAAGCATGCTTAGAGAAGGCATTTCTGTTGATTGTTGGCTGAATTTGTAGCACCTCATCGCTGACTGCAATGATGTAAGGTGCAATTAGTTTAAAACTCCAGCATTGTTCTCTGTCTCAAGTTGCCCAATACAATGTATTTATAGAAACAATAATGGATCCCTGTCACCTGTCAACTCGAATTAAAAATGCTCATTCTCATTTACAAGTCCCTTTGTGGCCACATCCTTTCCTACTTTTCCAATGTCCATGATCTACAGGCTGGAATTGAAGATCTCAGGATTCAGGAAAGGTGACAGAAAGTAGGGTCAAAATTACAGATCAATGAGGAAACATGACAAGGGACTGAATTCTAGGCAGTAGGCCTAAGAATGCTGAAGGTTGTGCCTCCTTTGGAGAAACTGTGGGCAGGAAAGAAGATGCACATGAAGCAGAGTTGAAAGACGAACCAGCATAGAAGGAAATGTACTGTGTGCACAGGTTGCAAGTTTTCTAAGGATTTATGTACATGGGTAACTGGGGATTAGTTTTTATAGTGAGAGCAATGGACATTTTAAACTAATTGCACTGCAATTAATGTTTTGAGGGATTGTCCACAAACACAGGCTAAAGTCAAATCAAAGGGCTCTTCCGAACATATTTTCACATTTCTGATGCTGCTGCACCACGAGTGACATTTCAAGTGAGAGTGAAAATTCTCTGTTGCTGTAGGACAGTATCAATCATCTAGAGCAAATTGATAAAAGATAAGAGCTCTCAAAGGCAAGGAAATGAGCAGCCCTGTGGAGCAGAGAGAGGGGATGGGAAATATATGGACTACATCCACTTCATGTATATGAATGCATATTTTAAAACCTAATAGCAACATCTTGTTAGGAAAGAAAGAGGAGAGCTTGTGAAGAGCACTTTTGGAGACAGAAACTAGAAGTCATGTCATAGGAAGGAATTCCCTAGTGCTAACTGTGAGATGGAACAAGTCACCTGGGGTGACGGGATGGAAGGAGAGAAAGTACAACATGAACTATAGGTGGAAAAAGTGTGACCCCTTGAACATGTGAGAAGCCGAATGAACTGAGAGTAAGAAATGTGCCAGCATGAACTGGAAGAATATGGTCAATAGGATCTTTTAAATAAAATTATGCAAAAGTAGCAAGAACACAAAACAAAAAAAAACATATTCATGTTGATTCCAAAATGCTTGAAATGCACTGAAGTGTCTGACTACAGCATCTTCGGACTTGGCAGACACCATTTCGAAAAGAAGTCTCGCCCCTTTGACACCTGTTTTTCTGTAGAGGGTTTCATCTGCTCAGGTTTTTCTCCTGATTCAAGTGAAGGAATATTGGTCTAGAAATTCAACCATAAGATGTAAATGTTATGGTTGTAAACCAAACATCAATATGGGAGATAGGATCATGTATACATTTCAGAATATATTTAACCTGTTGAAAGAAGTGGATTTGGGAATATTTTAACTGCACAACAAATGAAGTAAATTAAGCCCCTTGCTTCTTGCAGAACTTGTTTTCAATGTTTTTGACCTTTGGTGGACCCACAATTTTGTTGGGGTTGAGTTCCAGGATTTTGACACAGTAACTGTGTAGAAATGTTGAAATAATTCCAAGACATGATGATGTGTGGCTAGGAGAGGAATTTGTAGATGGTGGGGTTCCCATGCTTCTGTTGTCTTTGTCTTTCTTTGTTTATTGGTTTAGAAATTGCTGATAAAGAATGCAGTGTATGTTTAATGCACTACTCCAATGGCACACCAGGTTTGGAAGGAGTCAAGAATGGTGGATGAGTTGTCAGTTAAATATGTTGCTTTATCTGAGGGGTGTCAAGATTCTTGAGTTTTATTGGAACTGTGCTTATCCTGCCAAATGGAAAGGTGTCCATCACACTGCTGACTTATACCTTGCACATCATGGACAGGCTTTAAGGAATCAGAAAGTAAGTTATTTGCCATTGAGTTCCTAGCTTTAGATCAGAATTCAATTAAAGTAATGGTGCTGAATGTCAAGGAGAAATGGTTATATTCTTTCTTTTTGGAGATGATCATTGTCTGGCACCTACTTATCAGCCCAAGCAGAATTTTATCCATGTTTTGCTGTGTATGAACACAAACTGTTTCAGTATCGGAGAAATCACAAGTGATACTGATTACCATGTGATCGTCAGTGAACATCCCTACTTTAACATTACAATGGACGGAAAGTCATTGGTGAAGCAACTGAAAATGGTTGGCCTTGGAAATTACCTTGAGGAACACCTAAAGTGATGTTCTGGGGCTGACATTATTGTCTTCCAACAACCACAATCATCTTCCTTTGTCCTAAGTATGACAGCAGAAATGGAGAGTTCTCTGCCTGAGTTTCACTGCAAGGCATCACTGATGTCACAGATAAATGCTGACTTGATGTTGATGATAGTTACTTTCACTTCATCTCTGGAATTCAGCACTTTTGTCCACGCTTGGACCAAGGCTATAATGAGATCAGAAGCTGTAGCCCTGGGGAAACCCAAACTAAGTATCACGAGCAGCTTATCACTGTGTTATTCAGTTTGATAGCACAATCAACAAATCCTTCCATCACTTTGCTGATGATCAAAAACATATTGGTGGAGAAGTAATGGCCAGATTTATGCTGCTTTTCATACATAGGCTAGATGTAGCCAATTTTCTACTTTGTTAGGTAGGTATCATCATTTTTGCTGTACTGGAACAGCTTGGCTAAGGGTCAGTCGTCAGTCCTAATTCTGGGATTTTGTCAGGACACTGCCTCACAGCACCAGGGGACCCGTGTTGGTTTCCAGCTTTGGATGACTGTCTGTATGCAATTTGCACATTCCCCCAGTGTCTGCAGGTGTTTCCTTTGGGTGCTTTGGTTTCTCCCACAGCGCAGAGAAGTGCAGGTTAGGTAGATTGGCCATGCTACATTACCCCATAGTGTGCATACTAGATGGGTGAACAATGGTAAATGTAAGGTTATGGGGATAGGATGGGATACTCTTCAGAGGGTCAGTGCACACTCAATAGCTGAATGGTCTCTATCTGCTCTGCCAGGATTCTATGATGCTGGGGATCAAAGGCAAAACTGAGATGGATCATCCATTGAACACTTCTGCCGAAAGTGATGGCTCCAAATACTTCAGCCTTGTCCTTTACCCTCCTCTGTGCCCTAACCATGAGGATAGAGATATTTAAGGAACATCTTCCGCTGAATATCAATTGTCCACCACATTATGTCTGATAGAAAAAATCCCCTCAAAACTACAAATTCCATATTTGTAAACAATGAGTAATGGAACACTTACAAAGTTGTATCCCATTGCACTCATAGCTTAATTACTTATTTTGCTAAATTATGGGCTTATATTTAGTGTTTCTTTTAATTGTCATTATTGTCAGATTGTATCAACCTTTGCTAGTTTGAGAGATCAGGCTGTACGGAAAATATATGTTATTGGAGGCCCCTAAATTGCTGAGAATTAACCTTTCTAACTTTCCAACATAGTTCTGTTTGATAAACAAAAGGATGTCTGCAGAGGCAATAGTAAGAAGTTATACTGTTCAATATTTGTTATCCATACCCTGAAAAGGTCTGGTTTATTAATAAGATTCAAGATAACAAATAAAATTGGTTATTATTGTTAATTGGGTTGAATATTAATTCTGCTGCTTTTTTAATATCTAATACACCAGAAGTGATGTATGCTTTATACAGCTGAATGGAACAGCATCCACTGCTGATTACAAGCCATAAAATATTGCAATTTTAATCAGATTCTTTGAAAACTAATTATTGATTAAACTCCTTTTATATTTCTGCATGATTCACTGATCAGCCAACAGCTAAAGGTCATCAACAATACAAATGATTTCTTCTTCCCAGACCTGCGGAACGTTCTAGTGAAGATGTTGACATTATATTCAGCTGGCTCAAAGGACTGAAGGCATTTGAGAAATTCCATCCCACCCTCTTGTACCAGATCTGCTTGTATGGGTACTATGAAAATTTGGAGAAAGGTGTCACGTGTAAGTTTACTGATATTATTATGTATTTAAAATAAAAACAGAAATTGCTGGAAAAGATGATCCGGTATGGTAGCATCTGTGGAGAGAAGTCAAATTTAACATTTTGGGTGCAGTGACGCTTTCTCAGAACTGGAGGTCACTGGACCCGAAACGTTAACTCTGCTTTCTCTCCACATATACTGTTAGACTGGATGAGCTTTTCTGGCAATTTCTGCTTTTGTTTTTGATTTCCAGCATCTGCAGTTCTTTTGGATTTTATTATGTATCTATCTTGTTTAAAATTGATTTTGAAGTCATTTCTTGAATTTCCAAAAACATATTTATAGGTAAAATGTGTTCTTATTCTCATTTAAGATGCACATTGAACCACCTTCAAGGATCAATAGAAAGTGAAAAGACAATTGATGCCAGTTAATGTCTGTATAGATTTGTTTTATTTATTCCATTCTGACTTTTCATTCAGAACATTTGTATTCTTCACCTTTTGCATTTTAATTTGCTCCAAAGAGTAGGTTTTACAATTGTGCATGCTTGCAAAGGGACTTCATTGACCATGTTCTCTGTGTGCATTTTCCATTCGTATGGACCAGGCAGATAAGGAGTTTGAGCCAGGTCTACCCCTGGCACATGCCCCCACTGGTTGTGTTTTGACTGGTGGGGCATCCCATCAAGTTCCCACCCACCCCTGAGCTTGCTGTTAGAATACAGTGGCTGGTTGGGTGTCAAAGATGGCATCCCAGCCACCATAAACAAATAAATAATAAAGGGTCAGATGACCTTGTTAAATTACACTGCTCAGCCCATAAATGAGTTATCTTTTTTTCAGAAGTGCTTAAAATGGCAGGTGGAAAGGAAGATGTGCCATCATTAAAAGGTGTCTCCTTACCGATTGTGGGACCCACGCAGGAAGATAACATTTTCTTTTCTTCCAATTTGAATGTGCTTTAAAACCCATCCACCTTACCTGCCTTATCCCAGAATACCCTGCCCAAAGCCTCCTGACTTATCCTGGTCTGGAATCCATGGGTCCTTTTGAATGGGTCTATCTGAAATCCTGATGTTGCCATGACAGAGCCCTCGCAATGCCAGGATGGTTGAACCAGCTAAACCTTCTCCCAGTAATGCGCACAATTCCCAAAACGAACTCACTTAACCTCCCTGCAGCACTTTATGGATGGGAGCTTTTTATTTGCTGTCCAGCAACATTTCTGCCCTGTATTGCCAGTTGCTTTCCATAGTTAGAACATAAATGCAGTTTTTACCTTAAAAAAGACAAAGAGTCTGACTGCTCTTTCCTAGTGGCCAGATGGAAAGATATTTTAAAAAATCAGGTTTAATTTGCACTGTATACGGAAGTTATTTGTTTTGAAAAGGTGATGGAGAAAATTTGTGGTCAAGAAATTTGTGGAAACCTAAAGTTATTTCCACAGAGCTCTACTATATTAGTTTACAAAAAAATATTAAGCAGTTGGTGGTGAAAAAGAATTTCACTTGTCCATAAATTTCGAGGTGATATGCACTGACTGGCTGTTAGCCTCACCAAACATTAACCTGTTGCCACCTTGACATGAGCCACTCTGTTGAAGGAAATTACTTGTCATAAATTAGGTGATTTGCATCGTATGTGAATTGTTCTGACCACTGCAACTTACAGCTGGTAAATCAAGTTGTAAGAAGCTGTAAACAATGTGATTAATGGTCCTTACGTGAAACACAGCCTGGAGGCCCAGACAACTCAGGAAATAAACTGTGGAATCTCACTCCATCAGCTCGATAATTATTTATAGTTTTATATGATGTATTCTGTCAGTATTTAGTGTCAGTCTTGCCATTCACATTCTTCTTAATGTTGAAAAGGCAGTAATCTTCAGGATGTAAGGATGTTTTGACATCATGAAAAGCAGATTGCATAGATTTATCTGAGAACAGTTTAGCCTATCATCTTTGTTTGTACATTTCACATACTGGCCTTCCGATTTCATCAATCTTCACTCCCCAGGAGCCAATAATAAGTCCCAATCAAATATATCAGCTTGCAACTTCCTTCCTTCTACACATTGAACCTCACTTCAGTGGGTTGGTCCAGGCCTGATGGGCTGATTGGCCTCGATCTGCACGGTAGGGATTCTAAAAGCTGATAAAACTGTAATTTGTGCCTGTAACACAACTGCTGATGTCAGTAATACTGTTAATAATGCAATATTGCTGGTAACCCAGCAGGAATTGCCTATAGTTTAAGTGATGCTGGAATATGTGTGTGTATGTGTGTTCTGTGCAGTTCAGTAGATTTTGAATTTGCCCAGGCAAACACTCAGAACAGATGTTTCAGTAAATGACATGCAAATGTAATTGTGGAATACCTTTCCAATTGCACAGTTACTCCACATACAGACTTGCCTCCCCAACAATGACAGTCATTGTGCCAGCTACAACCTGCATATTCCAGGCTGTTGTTGTCACACTGAGAAACAGTCCTGAGCTGCAATGTTCCACTGAGAGGCTGGTGCAGTCCTTTTGCTGAAACTGATAACAAAAATTCATTATTTTACACTAGAGTTTGTGAAAGGGTGGAATAACTTCTGCATAACTCCAATAATGTTATCACCTTTTTCTGACCAGAGGATCGCTCTGTAGTGAGCGTTGAAAGATACGGCAGGTAACTTGAAATTGCAGAATATTGTGACCCTGTCTGAAAGCTGCAAGAATGTCTTCTTGGAGGCAGCAGCCATTGACTCTGAAAATCCATCCACCTTTTCCTCGAGTACTGCCCTTCTGTGCTGCTAAACTCCTGGTCTTAGCGAGTAGCTCTAATATGTCACCAGCTGTCATTGAGAAAGGCACTGGGTGAGACTGGGCTAGAGCTGTGGTCCAGCAAATGCTAAGCCGACCTGACAGGTGCGATGCTGATTCAGAATCACACAAAACCTCACTGAGATGAATTCACCACTCAGTCTCTATATTACTGAGAGCCTCGTTTTATCACTGCTGCTGGTATTTTATTGTCTCCTCGTGCTGCCTCAGATGCCTCTCAACCTCCTCCTCCATGTCAGCTGCTTCACTGCTTTGGCCGCCTCCTGCTGTTATGTATCCACCTCCTTCTCTCCTCCTGCCTCAACTATCCTGTCCTCCTCCACTTTAATCACCTGCTCTGACTCCATTTTCTCTGCCTCAAATCCCTCTCCTGACCTCTCCCACACTGATAGC
>NC_057716.1:48007062-48090230 GCF_004010195.1 Chiloscyllium plagiosum | reverse complement strand
CTGACAGCTCCCAGTCCCACATTGACAGCTCCCCCTCCCACACTGACAACTCCTTCCCACACTGACAGCTTGCCCCCCCACACTGACAGCTCCCAGTCCCACATTGACAGCTCCCCCTCCCACACTGACAACTCCTTCCCACACTGACAGCTTGCCCTCCCACACTGACAGCTCCCAGTCCCACACCACCAGTTACCTCCAGTCCGATAGTTTCCCACTCACTCTGAGAGGTTCAGAGAGTTGCAGTTTTTTGCAAATCTAATTGCAGAACAGTTCTTATCATGTAGTAATTTGTGACAATTCACAATTCTTGGGATGTTTCTTTCTCATCACAAATCATTGAATGATATACAAACTAATTCATGAATTGTATGCACATTAACCTTGGCATTATATTGCTGGTAATTTGTGTACTAATCCTTCCTACAATATCTACATTGGAGTAGTGGTTTATGCCACAAATGTGCAATACAGGTGCTAATATGTTAATGCTAACATATTCATAATATTTTAACAACACTGCAAAATGTTTTAATGTGCTTGTCATTGATTTATGCCACAAAAAGAGCTTTGTCTATGGGTTCAGTTTATGAATTCTTTATGTCTCTGTCATGAAATATTGACAGATATATTAGCATAATTGTCTAGGAACACTTGTCCCCAAGACATATGCATTAATAGCAGACCATTCTGTGATTGTTATGTAAAATAATGATTTTTAAGAAGAAAGTGATAACCAGAAACAGGACCTGACATGGGGCCCATAAACAATGCGACAGAAATGCAATCTACTTTCATTTTCATAGTTATCATAATTTTGAATAGTTTCAACATTTGATGTGAAATTCATTTTAAAATGGTTCTGAAGGTATTTCATGTGAATGTTACATATTATATACCCATAAAGTAATTTTGAGATTTTGTTAAATTTACTAAAATGAATGATCACCACTCTATAGACTGATTGAAACGACCATAAAAAAAACTCATTTTGTCATGCACCAATGTTTTTATCTGTAATGTCTAAAGCTGTACTCCATTTGACACCTCTGAATAGAATTCATGAATTATATATTTATCCTGTTGTTTAATTACTTTGACTTGTAACAATCAACTAAAAATAAGCAGGAGCCCTGTGAGAATGAAGATATTCCCAGCAGTTTTGCAGCTTGAAGCACATTCAAAGCAATGAACGTCTATCAGACAGATGAATGCGGCATCTCCTTTGAATGGGATTGAATGGAACAAGAATTTAGTCCAGTTCTCAGGATGTGATGGCAGAAAAATATTTAATTTTACTTTCAAAATCAAACAAATTTGGACTTAATATTTCATTTGCTGCCAAAGCAGGGGACAGAGGGAACAATCTCTGTACCTGAATGAATAGACAAGGCATAGGTCTATGACTATGCCCCAGGTGGCACAGTGGCTCAGTGGTTAGCACAGCGCCAGGGACCCGGGTTTGAATCCAGCCTTGTGTGGTGTTTGCACATTCTCCCCGTGTCTGCATGGATTGGCCATTCTACATTGTCCTTAGTGTCCAGGATTGTGTAGGATAGGTGGGTTAACCATGATAAATGTGGCGTTACGGGGCCAGTGGTGGGTGTTGGGTCTGTATGGAATGCTCTTTAGAGGGTTGGTATTGACTCGACAGGTCAAATAGCCTCTTTCCGCACAGTTGGGATTCTATGATTCTACCACTAATATTGGGTTTCAAGCCACTTCACCACCCACCTGCTAACCTCTAAGACTATGTTGCTGTTGCTTCCATTAATTGTCAGATAGGTCCTTGCGAGGGGTGCGAGCAAGTGCAAGGTTGGCAGTGGCCAGAATTAAGTCAAGTGACAGTAACTATGATTGCAAGGCATTGTGGAGCTTTTGTGGCATCAGTGACCAGTGTAACAGGGGATTGAGAAGTGGGAGGAAAGGTTTCAGAGTGGCACTGCAGTGGACAGTGATTTCAGTGTGCAGACAAGATGCGCATCCTGTACCTCCTCAATCCATGTTCAGCTAAATACTTTAAAATATTTTTCCTTTTAGTGATGGCCTGCAGATATGGTTTACCTGTGTTGACTATCCTAATATTGTACAGGGTTCTCAAAAGTGACATTATGCCCTTATTTTTATCTAATAGGGGCTTACAGCCTGTCTTAAGTGTGGAGCTTCCATACCTAGTTTTTGACAATTTCAATAATGTTTTAAATTTTTGTCCATCATGTGGTGACTTAGGTCCCTGTTTAGTGTCTGTAAGTAGGGCACAGGGACATTAAACTTCTTAGCTTTTGAATCAGGTACTAGATAGTTGGCAACAATGTTACCTGTTACCAATGTTGCCAGCGTAAGGTGTGCCTGTAGGAATGTGTCACTTAGGCAAAAAGTAGATTGTGCACAAGTAGTTATCAAAATCCTGGGAGTTACCATTGACTAGAAGTTGAACTGGACTAGCCATGTAAATACTATGGCTACAAGAACAGGTCAGAGGCTAGGAATACTATGGAGAATAACTCACCTCCTGAATTCCCAAAGCCTGTCCATTATTTACAAGGCACAAGTCAGATGTGTGATGGAATATTCCCTACTTTATTGGCTAGGTGCTGTTCCACCAACACTCAAGAAGCTTGACACTATCCAGGACAAAGCAGCCTGCTTGATTGGCACCACATCCACAAACATTCACTCTCTCCACCACCAATGCTCAGTAGCTGCAATGTAACATGAACTGTAGTAACTCACCAATGCTTCTTAGAGAGCAGCATCCAAACCTATGACCAATAACATTTAGAAAGACAAGGGCAGCAGACATATTGGAACACCACTACTTACAAGTTCCCATGGAATTACACTGCCATTCCTTCAGCATAACTAAATCAAAATCCTGGAACTCCATTCCGGTTCTCTGTCTATGCATGCACCACATGGACTGCAGTGGTTCAATAAGGTGGCTCTCACTACTGCCTTCTCAAGGGTAGTAGGGATGGGCAACCAAGGCTGATGTAGCCAGTGCCACCTATATCCAAATGTTATACTGCCTCATTCAAAAATGGTGTTAACTTGTGACATGGAACTTTCATCCGTTATGTTCACTTTTCTCAAATGAATACTTTAAGTGGATTGTTTACTCAAATGTCTGGAAGATTTATTTAGCTGGTAAGACAGCCCAGAATCTAACCTGCTGCCTTCCTAACAGCACCATGGTCATTCCTAGACCTCTTGAACTCTAGTAGTTTGAGAAGGCGGCTCACTATCTCATTCTCCAGAACTAAAGATAGACAACAAATGCTGGCCCAGCTAGTGATAACAATAGTTGAGTAATGAATTTTAGAAAAGTCACATCTAGCTGGTTTTTAATTTTACAGCGCTCCTATTTGAAATGTCAGTTATATGTACCCAAAACTAGTAATAGGCTCGTTGGATGGATTTTGATAGGAAGACCCTTGGCTACTCAGACTATAGCCTCCAGCCATAATTTCATCCCTTCTTCATTTCTCGATCGCTAGGATGAACATGTACAAACATTCCATGTTGAATTGCATCCTACGGCACAGTTTTACTGTTAAAAATCAGTATGATGATGTTTTCTTTGTAATTTTCAGGATACAATAATACCACAGAGTAATGAGTCTTATTGTACTCAGAAGTTTCTCTTGGTATTGGTTTAGCAATTTAATGACTGCAGTCTTGTTTTATAAAACATCAAAATTGAGGTGAATTGTATCCACATTGTCAATCTGTCTGAATCTGAAAACATGCTTCTCCCCTTGTATTCATAACAAACCTATTAAAATCAAATATGTTTGCTTTGCTATCAGACAACATCTTCTGTTCTATGAAGAAATGATGTTGGACTTGAAATGTTCGCTGTTTCTCTCTCTATAGGGATGCTGCCATCCCTGCTGAGGTTTTCCAGCAATTCCTGTTTATATCTTCTATGTAGAAATATAGAAAATAGGAGCATGAATCCGCCATTTGACCCTTCAAGCATGCTGCATCATTCATTATGATCATGGCTGACCATTCAACTCAGTAGCCTATCCTTTGATCCCCTCAATCCCAAACGTGAGATCCAACATCTCCTTGAAATAATACAATGTTTTGGCCTTGACTGTTTTCTGTGGTAGTGAATTCATTCTCTGGTGAAGAAATTTCCCCTCCTCTCAGTCCTAAATGTTTTCCCCATACCCTCATTCTGTGGCCCTTGGTTCTGGGCTTTCTGCATCTACCCTGTCCGGTCCTATTAGAATTGTATAGATTTCAATGAGATTGCGCACTCAATCTTCTAAACTCCAGCGAATATAACTGATTCAACCTCTCCTCAAGAGTCAGTCCTGCCATCCCAGGAATCAATCTGGAAAACTCCCTCAATACAAAAAAAAACTATTTCTGATAAGGAGACCAAAACTGCATACATTATTCCAGGTGTGTTCTTACCAAGGCCCAGTATAATTGCAGCAAGACATCTCAGTACATGTACTGAAATCCTCTCGCTGTGAAGACCAATAAACTATTTGCCTTGTTGACTGCACCTGCATAATTACCTTCAGTGACTGGTGTACTTGGATCTCGCTGTGCATTCCCCTTTCAATTTATAGCCATTCAGATAATAATCTGCCTTCCTATTTTTGCCCCCAAAATGGATAACCTCACATTTAGCCACATTATACTGCATCTCAGACACATTTTCTCACTCACTGTCCTTGTCCAAATCATACTGAGGCATCTCTGCATCCTCCTCATAGCTCACTATCCCATTCAGCTTTGTGTCAAATGCAAATTTGGAGATATTGTACTTAGTTCTTTTATCTAGTTCATTTATATATATTGTGAATCGATGGGGTCCTAGCATTGATCCCTATGATACCTCACTACTCATTGCCTGCCTTTCAGAAAAAGACCCATTTATTCCTATTCATTGTTTCCTGTCTGCCATCAGGTTTCTATCCTTCTCAATACACTACCCATAATCCTGAGTACCATCTGCTTTGCTTAGCCTGGATCCTTTCATTAATGAGTAGAAATGAGATGTTGGCTCTCTTCCTCTTCTTGCCTCTCATAATGATCACTTTAATAGATGCAGTAATTCTGCTCTTCCACTGGTCTACTATCTAATTCAGCTGTGCTTCCAGCTGTTGCTATTTTGCAGTTTTGCCAACAAAAAGTACCTTTACTCATTTTTTTATTTCTCCCATTCCCATATAATTTTCTTGCTTGGAAAAGGACTAGAATGCCTTTCACAGCCACTCTGTTTTTACCAGTTCAAGTTTTAATTCTACTGTACAAGAAAACCCTTTTAGTTTTGTATCCATTAGGTTTGCCTGGATTTTACAATAAAACTGCGACAAAATAATAATTTAGCATAACTCAGAAACAACACTCGTGACCTGTGTGCTTTGGTGAATTGGTAAGCTTCAGATCATAAGACAAGATCATAAGATTTTCTTGCACAGTAGGATTAAAACTTGAACTGGTAGACATACAGTGCTGAAAGGCATTTTAGTTTTACTGCAATCAAGAAATTTCATACAACTTCTGGAACAAAAGTGTGTTTACTGATGAAGCGTTCTTTGTTCAACTTGATTGTGTGAGACTGTGTCCCATGCAATCCTACCCTGAAGAATGATACTTGATGGTGGATTAGCTACAAGTGGTCAAAAAATAATAATGAGATTTTAAAGATCACAATAAGTATGTTTCATATGAATATTGCTAATGGTTTGCTTCACTTAGTCATAGTCATAGAGATGTACAACATGGAAACAGACCCTTCAGTCCAACTCATCCATGCTGACCACTTGATAAGTACTCACTGACACTAATAGAAGCATTTTTTTGGTAAAAGCAAAATGCTGTGGATGCTGAAAATCTGAACTGAAACATTTTTTAAAACTTTGACAAAACAGATTCAGCCATTGAACACTGCAAAAATTAATACATTTCAGTTCAACTATATTGTTCAAAAAAACTATAAAATGCATATTTTGTAAGTGTTTCAGTTGATTTTAAGTGCACAGAATCTAAAGTACTGCCTCTTTAAGGTTAAAAATCTCTCAATTCTGAACCATGAAGGTGCTGAAAAATTAACTAGGATCTCACTTTTAGTTGATTGATTCCTAGGGCTGAATTTTTGCAGTTTTGGATAAAGTGAGAATCATAGCAGTTGGTACTCCATGGTCCATGTCGGCTTGAAATCCACTTCTCTCGAACTCTTTAATTCTGTAACTCACCTCATCAGCACATATCATTGGGCAGGAATAGTGGAAGTGCTCCCTGCTGGGACACTGGGACATTCATGCTGTTGGTGTCATATTGAAACTCCAGCTCTGTAGAATGTTAGCCATTACACAACAGGAGTTGCCCTTCACACTGTGGTGCTCAACTGCCATCGCTAGGAATATTGTCTAAAATGGCAAGTTGGGTCCCTGCTTCACTGACAGCGAACTGAAGGTTCTGATTGTTGGGTTAGTGGAGAGGATAGCCATCCTCTTACCTGCTGACCAGCAACGGAGGCCACATTAGCCAACCTAGCACGCCTGGACTGAGGTAGCGCCCTGCGCCAGTGCAGTGACCCAGGTTAAAAAAAATGCACAGCAGTACAAGAAGAATGTTAGTGATCTCCTGCACTCTGTAAGAGTATGTGCTTCTCTCTGCTGCATCAAACTCACAAGGCCACCAATCACTGAGTCTCAATGACGTTCACGTCTCACATGGGCTCATGGATGATAACTCTCGCTATTGCAAGGTATAACAACTCTGTTTTAAAAGTCTGACAGCCTGCAACCTAGCATTGAAGAGTCTATGAGCTGAAAAACAATGCAAGCTCTAGAGCTTAGCAGTGTCCAAGTAAGTACAAGGTGACTAAGTGTTAAGTTAGCTCAGAGCCATAAGATGCATCCTGTGTAGATGTATGAGATGTGTGTGTGTCCCAGTGCTCAAAGCGATCAGGTAGAAGTGTACAAATCATTAGAATCTCTGCACTCCAAAAACAGTTTCTGATGTGAGAGTTGGTCCGAGAGCAGGAATGATATCGTGATGAGGCTGGTGATTTGGTAATGGGTCAAGAATGTGATGCTGGGAAAGCGCAGCAGGTTAGGCAGCAACCAAGGAACAGGAAAATCAACATTTCAGGAAAGAGCCCTTCAACGTAGATTCTTCTGCTCCTCGAATGCTGACTGGCCTGCTGTGTTTTCCCAGCACTACACTCTCAACTCTGATCTCCAGCATCTGTAGTCCTCACTTTCTCCCTGGTGATTTGCTAATGCCCACTTGTAGTGGATGAGGACAATGTCCACATAACATGAAAAGATACTGTGGGGAAGACTGAGTTACCTGAAGGCCTGGAGAAGCAAACAGAGAGTTGCTGCTGCCGGGAAACCTCTCTGACTTTATTTTGGGAATTGGGTCTGTCTAGTTTCTCAGAGAAGAGAAGAATTGCGAGCTGCATAGAAGTTTGGTAAATTGGGCTAATAATCAGATGCAAATACATTGGAACTAAAATGGTCACTGTTCATTTTTGAGATTTGGAACATACTGTTTGAAGGTTAAGGGATACGTTAAAAACTGTCTCTTATTGTTGGGATTCTGATTTTTTTTCATTCTCCATATTTTTGAACATTCTTACCATTGCACATGCTGCTCAAGGGAGTGGAAATTTCTGTCCAATGTTTGAAGAATATCCCTCCAATCTCTCTTGAATTTTAGCCTCAGCTTTGTACCATTAAGAGTCTAAAGTGTAGAGCATGTGTAGCTTCTTTTGGTATCGTATCACATGCTTATTGTTGCAGGCCCAGAATGTCAGTTCAGCTTTGGGAAGCATGAGTTAGGCCTAACCCTCTGATACCTGAGCCTTACTCTGAACCATATCCCCATCATATTCTTCACCTTAAGTATGGAAGGAGTGTGAAAGGAATCCATGGGGAGGTGGGCTGAATAGAAAGTCTGTCTTGGTTCTCGTGGACTGCAGCTCAATTCCCAATATCTTTCTAATGCTGATTAAACCTCACCACTCCCACCCAAAATGTCCATGTCCACCTATATCTTCAGATCTCCAATACGCTACCTTATGTTCCATGTCCCTTATACCTCCATGTCCACTTTATTGCTTTCTATATCCCCATACCATCTACATGCCTTCCCATACTTCCTTTTTTGTACTCTCATGCTCTATTCCCTCTCCATGAATCCTCCATCCTCCTAATGTCTCCATGCTCCCTTTTTCTCTTCCTCCCATGTATCGTGCACGGCTATGCACTTAATAAACACTATGGATAGACCTTGGGAGCTATACCTTTGCAATGAAAATTAAAAGAAATAAATTCCTAACAATTCAATAGAGCTACTTTCAAACACTCTGTAAAAAATTCAGAGAAATGTAAAACCTCTTAAGTTGTCTATCTGTTGTAAAAATGTTTGTTCACTTATCACATCAAAGGCAGATAATCCTTAAACAACTGCTGACAATTGCTAATCAACCCCCAAAAATGTGAACACAGCTCCCTGCTGAGATGATTCTGGAGCTTGTGAAATGCATAAAAATGTTCACAATGGCCTGAGCTCTTAAGTCAAACACTTGGAAATATAAACAATGAAGAGACAAATTGAAATGGAAGAACAGATGGTCCTTTTTTTCTATCCTACAGATGAGACTTCAAAGCAGATTGCATGTCAGTCAAGAGGTGCAGTACCTGATTTGTTTTTTTAACATAAATGTTTCTTTTAGGTTCCTCCTGGTGGTGGGATGTATGTAAGTTTCATTTGTTTAATGCTCTTGAACATTTTGCAAGGAATACTACAAAGTAAGAAATGTTTTTGTTTTGCATGTTTAAAAGAAAGTGGGAAGGCCAATAGATATTTGAAAGAAAGGAATATACAGGGAATAGGATTGGGCAGAGCTGTGGGATCATTTTTAGACTGCACTAACAACGAGTAGCCAAGCAACGACGGTGGAGACCAGCCTCCTCCGAGAAAAGGCTGGATATTACTATTCTTCAAAAGATTAGCTATGACTTGGAAGTGCCAATGATGGACTGGGGTGCACAAAGTTAAACATCACACAACACCAGGTTATAGTCCAACAGGTTTATTTGGAAGCACTAGCTTTTGGAGCACTGCTCCTTCATCAGGTGATTGTCACCTGGTAGATTAGCTATTATGTGATCAGGGAATAGCCAACCAGAACTGTGGAGTAAGATATTGGTCCTTGAAGCGATTAAACAAATTTTTCTCAAATGCCAATTAATTAGTAGGCATTAGTGAGAATAATTCCATTCCATGTTTTAGAGTTTTTGTTTGTATTTTGTTTTGAAGTGTTTCGACAAGGAGATCTTGGGACAAGTTGGTATGCAGTACTCGCTGGATCCCTGGATGTTAAGGTGTCAGAAACAGCCAATCACCAGGTAAGTGGGATATTTTGTTCAAATGCACTAACCACAGTAATTGACTTTGTTGCACCCAGCTGTTCAGCATGATGAGAGCCATTTTGATATTTCAGCTTCCACCTTAAGCTTGTGTATATAATCTAATCTTTCTTTTATTCTCTATAAATTGATTAAATTGTTAAAGATTTTGAGCTTCCAGGTTTGCTGTCTGTAAGATTCCTTCAGTTAGCTGTTTTACCAATAACATCACTGTTGCTGGATGTCAGAAATCTCCATTGGTGTAATTAGGAGGTAAAATTAACATCAAGGGAGTTGTGGCCAATTTGTGAGATTAGCAGCACCGCTGATCGGAATATTACATTTTTAATAAAAATAATGCCACCTAAGGTGATAGATATGGTAAAACAAAGACGTGCGTTTGTTAGAAATCTGAAACAAAAACGGAAATTATTGGAGAAACTCAGCAAGTCTGGCAGCATCTGTGGAGAGTAATCAGAGTTAACGTTTTGAGGCTAATGACCCCTCTTCAGAACACCTCTTTGAGATTTTTCTTGAATTCTGAAGGTCATTCGACTCGAATTGTTAACTCTTATTTCTTTCCAGAAATGCTGGCAGACCTGCTGAGTTTCTCCAACAATTTCTGTTTTTTGACAGACATAGTGATGGGAAGGAAATGCAGCAAATATTAATGCTCGCTCTAATTATTTTCAATTTACCCTTGGGAATAATAATGTATAAGGTAGATGGTTTGGTAATTCAACTTGTAGCAAATTAAATGATTGCTTTGGGTGCAATGTCCCCAGTCAGTTTCTGTCCTCAGTAGCAGATTGACAATACGATTGGAAAGCGCAACATGCTGTAAAATGCCCGTGCCCTCCCTTTTCTGCCCACTTCACATTGAAGGATATTCTAGTTGATCCTGCTGTTGGCAACTTGGCTCTCTGATATCATTTAACTTAAGGATCTGGGGAGAAAAGTGAAGTTGAGTATTGTTTCTTCCAAGAACAGTTTTTTTTTTACTTTATGTGGGGAAGAACATCTGAAGTTTGCACAGTGACAGATCAGGGTCCGGGTTGGGTCTGGTCAAGAGCTAGGTCTCGAGGGGTTTGGGGCTGGGAGATTGAGGGACAGGGTTCCAGTGCCTTGGGTGGAGGAGTTCAGGGTAAGCAAGTTTGGGGCAAAGGGATTCAGTTTCATAATTAACCGAGAGTCACAGCAGGTTTTAACTCCTTTAATGTTGTCTGGGTGACTATTTAGGTAAGTAAGTTGGAACCCTTCAAAGTCTCCAACTCTAACTTAGAGAGCTAGGGAGTTTTTCAGAGCATTGCAAACGCTGGGGCTTTGTCCATTGGAAACGTCACTTCCCTGGGTAATTGTCACAATAGATTGGAACAGCTACACAGTTCTGTCAAGCACCTTTCAGGGTATGGCCAATTTCCGACTATCCTGAGATCGGAAGGTGTGCACTGTAGTTTTAGTTGCTCAGTACAAAGGTGTTTCCATGCCCTAGTTCCATCATCCAAGAACTAGTGTGTACAAAAAGACTAATGAGATCACTGCAGATTTTTAATGAAACAATTTGTATTTTGATACAAGTAAATACTGTGATTGATAGATAAGCCAACAGTTGCAATGAGAAGCTTTAGGATGATTTTTTTATTGGATTCAGTGCTTTACTTTTGCTTAGGTTGACAAAACGTGTTAAAAATGCAATACAAATTTGTTTTTATTGTTTCCTTCTAAAGATGTGCTTAATACATTAGAGCAACAGTTCATGCCTCATTTAAACATTTCAGCTTATCTGTTGAAAGTTCATGGTCTCATTTCAGTCACTGATTCAAGACTTACATTCCAGCTTCTGATCAATGCTTACTCATTGCCTTGGTAGACAAGATGGACTTTATAATGAAGCTCTGGGTTGGCTTGATTCAAACCTTAGGCTCTAAGATCAGTTCTTGGCATATGCTTCCTGTTGAATGATCCTGGCACTGATCACTGTTTCTAACTGCTCAAGGTAGAGATGATGCTTCATTCAGACCCTAAGGTAATATCAGATGTTTCTGGCCAGGTGTGCACCACATCGCAATGGGAAAGGAGAAAATTTAACTTGCAGTACCTTAGCCTGAAACAGGCTTTAGATTCCTTTGCATATGCAAATATAAGGTCTGTTGGCTTCAGTGTACCTTGCTGCAAGATTGGTTTGCCTGGGTTTCGCATGTGTCGGTGCCTACTCCCAATATGGAGAGTTTTCAAAATTACTTATATGAACTGGCAGCCAGGAGGGGCAAGAGTTCTCCTTCTTAGTGCCCTTTAAGTCATGCATGTTGCTGATCCTTCTCTCTATATTTATTTGTTCCCATTCCCAGTCTCTGATTGCCAACTTTGGTCTTGCATCTCTTTATCCTTGCCCTCATCCTCCTCACCGACTTTGAATGTCTTGCTAGCCGTGGCATGATCTTCACTTACTCTTCGCTGACTGGCTGTGGGCTCCATTGTAATGAGGACTCAGGCCTCACCACATAACTATGAAAATATCCACATATACTTGCCATGTTGCTCAAAATCCAAGGCATTACCACCTCATTAGACTACAATAGATGTTAAATTCTAAGTAACAGGAAAAATGTTTAAGAAACTAAATGATTATAAAGTGTAAACATATTACAGCAATGGTCCAAAGGAATTATTCCATTTAAAATTGTATAATGTTTGAATTTTTGGTTTATATTTTTTTGAAAGGATGCTGTTGTACTGTGCACTCTCGGAATTGGAACAGCATTTGGAGAATCAATTCTGGACAATACTCCTCGCCATGCAACAATTGTTACCAGGGAGTACAGCGAGCTTCTCCGCATTGAACAGAAAGACTTCAAAACACTTTGGGAGGTAAATCTGAAAACAGCATGTACTTCTTGATTCTTTTGAAAAATGTTATGCAATTGTTCTGAATGGTAAATTTAGTGTCCACTTAATGCCACTTGTAATCAATTAGGTTACTTTGGATAAAATCAGGAGCAACATCTTTGTGGAGAGATTTGCTAATGCTGTTGAACTAGATTGGCAGAAGTTGGGCTACTGGCAAGCAGTTCAGAAGAGAGAGAAGCTGAGATGGAATTGGAATTTGAAAAATGAGTAAATGAGTCTGGAAGACAGAGGAAATATTGGTCAGATAAGAAAGAAGTGAGCTTATCAAGGGTAAATGGAATATGTTTTAATGCACGGAGTATTTAGTAGGCAATATTCTTAAATTGCATCCAGGGATTTTCTTTTCGCCAGTACATGGAAAGTCCAACAAAGGTTCAGGGGAATTCTGGACCTGGTGTTCAGAAATGAGCCCGGAAGGTGGAAGATATATCAAAAGGGGAACATTTTGGAGAACATTAGATTTAGGTTAGTTATGGAACAGAATAAGGATGCGCCAGAAATAAAAATTCTAAACCAGGAGAAGACTAATTTTGCACAAGAGGACTGGGAACAGCTACTTGCAGACAAAACTGTGTCAATGCAATGTGAGGCATTTAAGTAGGAAATAACGAGTGTAAAGGGCTGTTAAAGGGCTGTTGTATTCCTGTGAAAACAAAGGGTGGAACCAAGACTGGAGAATCCTGATATCAGGGAATCTGAAAGTTAGGATGAAGAAAAACAAAAAAGACTTAAGGAAGATACCGTTGGCTCAATATGGCAGAGTCACGATAGGAAAATAAATATGTACAAGGGGAACTTAAAAAAAAATTAAGAAAGTGAAAAGAATGCATGAGAAAGCTTTGGCAGGTAGAATAAAGAAACACACAAAAGGATTTTTAAAAAATATATAAAGAGCAAGGAAACCACTAAAAGAGTAGGATGCTCAAGGGATTAGATTAGATGCCCTACAGTGTGGAAACAGGCCTTCGGCCCAACAAGTCCACACCAACCCTCCAAAGAGCAACCCCCCCCCGACTAATGCACCTAACACTATGGGCAATTTAGCATGGCCAATTCACCTGACCTGCACATCTTTGGACTGGAAGAGGAGACCAGAGCACCCAGAGGAAACCCACGCAGACACAGGGAGAATATACAAACTCCACATAGACAGTTGCCTGAGGCTGGAATTGAACCTGGGACCCTCGTGCTGTGAAGTGGCAGTGCTAACCTGGCCAATTCACCTGACCTGCACATCTTTGGACTGGAAGAGGAGACCAGAGCACCCAGAGGAAACCCACGCAGACACAGGGAGAATATACAAACTCCACACAGACAGTTGCCTGAGGCTGGAATTGAACCTGGGACCCTCATGCTGTGAAGTGGCAGTGCTAACCACTGAGCCACCGTGTTGTCTGCAGCGGCAGTCTATGTGTGGAGCCAGAAGACATGGGCAAATCCTCAATTAATACTTCCACCAGTCTTCAAAATGGAAAAGGATGCTACAGACATCAGGGTAAAGGACTGTGAAATATTAAAAGAAATTGCATGAAGATAGAGGAGTTATCAGAGAGTTTTGCAGCCTTACAAATGGATAACTTAAAGGCCCGGATGAGATATATTCCCTGCTGTGAGGGAGTGAAGGAAGGATATATCAAGGGCCCTAGCAGGAATTTTCACATCCTCTTTAGCCGCAGATGAGACTGGGGGATTCACTGGACCACTGGGGGACTGCTAACATTGCCCCAGTACTTAAAAACAGGAGGAAATGATAGACAAGGAAATTGCAGGCTAGTCAGTCTCACCTTGGCAGTAAGAAAGTTATTAGAAAGAATTCTGAGGGCCAAAATATATCTGCACATGGAGAGACAAGGATTAGACAGAGATATGTAGCTTGGATTTGTTAAGGCAACTTCATATTTGACAAATTTGATAAAATTTGTTGATAAGTTAACCAAGAGTGCTGGCAAGGATAATGTACTTGTAACATGGACTTTAACAAAGCTTTTGATAAGGTCTCACATGACAGACTGGATAAAAAAGTAAGAGTTCATGGGATCCAAGGCAAAGTTGTGCTTTGGATGAAAAATTGGCTGAGAGGCAGGAAGCAGAAGATGATAGTCAAGGGATGTTTCTGTGGCTAAACTTCTGTTCCTAGTAGGGTTCTGTGGGGTCATTGCTGGGACCTTGCTATTTGAGGGGTATATTGATAATTTGGACTTCAATGTAAGGGGTTATGATTAAGAAGTTCGCTGAGGAGAGTTTTCTCATGCAGGGAGATCTGGGAGCCTGGACCTCAATGCCTGAGAAAAGTAGTTGAATCAGAAACTCTTCTGATATGTAAGTGGTATTTATTTATTCACTTGTGTTGCCATAACTTCCTGGGTTATGGGCCTAGAGCTAGAAAATGAGGTTGTGTAGTCCAATCTTTGTTTACTGGCATGGACACAATGGGCCATGTAGCCTCTTTCTCTGCTAAAAATGTCAATGAGTTTATGAAGGAACCGGGGTCATCTCCACTGTATGCAGACGGCAGGGAAGGAAGAGTCAGTGTCTTTCTGAACAAGAATGAGAAGGCGAACATACAAGTTAGGCAGTGAGGTGATAGTAGGCTTCTTTGCCTGAATTTTTGTTCATTCTCTACTGTAGTGCGTTTGCTGTGGTGATTCCAGCATGTCAAATGACTGAAAATGATTTACCTAAAACAATAAATATACAGTTAGTCCACAAGGGATTAAAAATTGCTTTTAAAATGTATTAAAAAGGAACAGAACAAAGAGAAACAGGAGAAAAATATGTAGAGACAGAATTAGGTAACCGCTGAGTGACCTGTAAAATGTTTAAATGGAAAATAGGAAATTGTAAAATAACTGCAGTGCTATTAACATGATCTGAAAGTAGGCATAATGAGTGAAATTAAAGTAATTTATGAGACACAGAGAAAATATAAATAGCTACTGCAGTGGGTGGTGGTGTAGATAGAAATAGAAGCAGGTAAATAGAGCAGGTTGCAAGAGCCTAAGAGGAAAAAAAAAGCAGGTCTACATCAAAGCATCTCCCTAAGGATCTCAACCCCCAGTTAGCAACTTGCCCATCCCACTCTGCCAAATTCTCATGGCAAAGAAAGGTTTGGGAACTGTGATGCTATCTGAAGCTATTGGTCACCCTTACAACTGGATTTCGCAAAGTAAGACCACAAGACGTAGGAACAGAAGTAGACCATTCAGCTCATCCATTCTGCTCCACCATTCTGTGAGATCATGCTAATCTGATAATCCTCAAATCTACTTGCCTGTCTTTTCACGATGTTAATTGATTCCCTGACTGGTTAAAAATATGCCCATATGAAAATACTTGATGACCCAGTCTCTGGGGTAAAGAATTCACAAATTCACAATCCACTGAGAGAAGAATTTCCACCTCATTTCTATCTTAAATATGTGACCCTTTAGCCTGAGATCGTGCTTTCTCATCCTAGACTCTCACACAAGGGAAACTACCTCTTCACATCTACCCTGTTAAAGTCTTTTAAGTGTTTGTATGTTTCAATCAGGTTGATAAAATGTTGAGCTGAAAAAGGCACAGCAGGTCAAGCAACATCAGAGAAGCAGGATAGTTGACATTTCAGGTTTGACTCTTCATCAGGACTGTCCTGCCCGAAATGTTGACTTTCCTGTTTCTCTGATGCTGTTTGACCTGCTGTGCTTTGTCCAGCTCCACGTTTTATCAACTCTGACTTTTCAGCATCTGCAGTCCTCACTATCTCCAAGTTGTTTCATTCAGGTTGCCTCTCATTCTTCAATATTACAATAACAGGTCCAAACCATTCAACCTATCCTTGCAAGATAATGCACCCCCCCTCCTCCCAACCCCCCATACCTGGTTTCAACCTAGTGAACCTTCTCTGGCCGGCCTCCAATACCAGTATATTTTCCCTTACATAAGGGGCCCAAACCTATTCACAGTATTCTAGCTGTGATCTTACTAATGGCATCTGTAGTTTCAATCTGCTTCCCACTGAAATGAATTCTGTGATGAGTTTTAATAATTCTTAAGGGGGTCTGCATTAATGTATTATATTATACATAGCAGTATTTGATGGACAAAAGCAAAAGCATGTCCTCACCCAATAGGAAGACAGCAGTAACTGATAGCTGCACAGATATGTCCCTTAGTTCCTGGTTTGCCTGCCCTGAGGGCTAGCAATTTAATAATCCCAAACACTATCATTAGTTGAGCTCAGAATTTTTTTTGTGAACTTAGCTGTAATTAATTTCACTGTAAGGAATGGAAACTTAATTGGAAAGTTGTCTTAATATCCACTCCAACCACCCCAACATCATCAAATTCCGAAAATCAAAATCTAACCAAAACAAATAGTTTGCACGTAGTAGCATTCTAAATCCTAATTTAAAACTGTGCATGCAAAATCTGTTCAAGCAAAGGCCACCATCTAAATGGTAAAGTGAATGAGCTCCACCTGTCACCTAGTAGATGAAAGTAAACTATCAGTTACAATGACACACCCTCAAGGTCTTGACATATCAGATCAAAGCAGAAAAAACAGAGGCTCTATATAGCAGATTCTGACAGTGGGGTGGACTTAATACTGTATGTAAGGAGTAAATGAATGCTTCTATTTTTGTTTCAAAAAATTGTTGATATTCATTGATATTTTCAAGAGCTATAGATCACAATCTAATTGTTGTGAATTTTAGTTTTGTGAGAAGATTGTCTCCAATATTTTCAGATGCGATCCTTTAAGAGGGTATGAATGTAATTAGTAACATGACACCTATTGGTTAAAAATAGTGTAATTGGATAATATTATAATAACTCCTTAAATGAAAAAGTGTTGATTAAACAAGCAGTCTGTTTAATAGATCGGTTCTTTCCTTCTATGATGTCACCTTCAGCAATGTTTTGAAGTTTAATCTATTTTTCCTAATGTCCTGGGGTTCATAACAACTCAGCAAAAGTTAAAAATATATCCAGGTCATTGCACAGTGTTGCTGTGACTGTTCTATTGAAATGGAATATGTTGGTGAAATGATTCAACCAGACATGTTTGTGAGTTAAAATTTATTTCTGCTGTAAACTTAGAATGTATATTTATGTCATGAATAACTAAAAGTTTAGCATGTGATTGCAGTAAAAGGAGATTTGATCTAATTATGATGAACCTGATTTTGATGGTTGACACCAAGTACTACTAATTGATATTTTAATTGTAATTTAACATTGGGGCAGTCTACCTATCCTAAATGGATAAAACTGGAACCGTTTGTTTAGAGTCCATAGGCATGTTTTATACAAAAAAAGGAGTTTTTGTCCTGCATCAGCTGAGTCACATTGGTTTTCCTTCTGATAGCTGGCCTTTGTTTATAACTTATATCAAAAAACTTAACTTTAGTGTAATCCTAATCATCTGCAGACATGTATCTTTTCTCAGCTTCTCCATTTTTCAGTGTATAATTGCACTTATGATCAAAATAATGTGGTACACTAGCTGTACTTGAGTTAGATGATTATATCTGAAACCTACTTAAATGTGCTATAATTATGGCAGCAATGATGGTAGCTTTTAAGAAGCCACAGTAAAAGTTGTCTTTCTGATGTAATGTTACTGAGATTTTCAAGAACAGATGTGAATGGAATCCCAGGGAAGGCAGAAATATTAAAGTTTTGTATCAGTCTCTAATCCTTGAAAGTAATACTCACTTATTTGTAGAGAGTTGCACTGTTAACAAAATGCTAATGGTCCAAGTCAGTTCTGAACAGTCAAAAGACTCTAAATCTTGTCTGGTAATGTACTTGTTACATGCTAATTGCCTTAATTATTCACTGAGGCACAAATTTTACATGGATTGTACAAGAATTAAATCCTGTACAAGCACCATTTTTAAAAAATATGGAAAATTTAAAGGGAAATGTCACAATAAGGTGACAGAAATTCTGTAAGCTTTTAGAAACTGTTGTTGAATTTTCCAAAAGCAATGAGGTCTAGTTATTTATCAGTGAATGCTTGTGGATGAATTCAGACTTTATCTTTTGCATCTGTTGGGACCAGCAGTAGAGAATACAAGTTCCTGTAGAAAAGAAAACTACAGAGGAAGAAAGGCTCTGCCGAAAAAAAGCCTTAAAATATTTTGTAGTATGAAAAGGCTGTCTTACTGGGTACTTTTAAACTAGTTTTCATATACAGCTCCGTACTGAGCAACACTTTACATGCAATATATATGACATTCATTGTTTTACAAGCTGTGTTGCAATGATGTAAGAAGCAGAAAGATACAAGGGAAGCTTTCTTATATTCCTCCAATATGATTTGAATATTATAATGACGGCAGGAGTTTCCTGTTTCTAAATATCATTTACAAAGAGATGGAGACCTAGCAAGAATGTTTTCTGCTCATTTGTTTTTGTCTGATTCCAAATGCCTAATTTGTCTGTTCACAAGCACCACCACAAAATCATAGTCTTCGATTTCTGATGTCGTCCTTTTTGTATATGCATGGTTTTATCAACTTGAATTGAATATTTATAGACCTAACTACCAGAATGCATCAGAAAATTTTAAATGCTATTAGCAAAATTCTTGTCGTGTGCCATTCTGTTGTAATCATATGCTATTTTATTCAGATCAGGCTCTCTGACCCTGTTATGGGGGAAGTGACTGGCATTCAGTTAACACCTTCCTGTTATGGGCCAGCTAATATTGGCACCCTATTTCATATCATTTTAATAAATGAAAATGTTCTTGTAAACAATTGCATTTATAGCAGCCTTTCACAGGTAGCTCAAAACAGTTAAAGTGGCACAGGTTATAGAAGAGTGATGAATTTAGCTTAGAAAGATTGGGGAAAGGGAGAAATAAGAGTTGAGATTGCAAGATGTACTGGGGCAAAAACACACTGAAGTGATGGTTGTTTTGATATCTAGGAGGTAAAACTAGGTCATGTGAAGTTGTTTGTTTAAAAAATTCCCATAGCTGGTAAATTTGAGACCATCTTAGAATGATTATTTGGATGAATTGTAATGCGCTTGTTTTAAAAGTAGGCATTATAAATGCCAAAACAATATTTTAGAAGTGTGAAAACTATAAAAATACAGCCACTGAAATATTGTGCAAAAAGCAGTTAAATGAAGTCAGCTCTGAACTGCATGGAGCAAAACCTGACATGTAGTGGTGGGAGGTATAATAAATGGAACACATTTGTATTTTGTTGGTAAATGAAAATTTGCATGAAATGTCTGCTTTTAAAAGTAATTGTTGCTCTGACACTCTGAAACCTTGGTCTCTGCTGCCACCTACTCCTGGTGTCGTGTGTATTTTTTAACATTCTGTCAGTGAACAGAGCTCTAGATTTAACCAGTATTTATTTAATTGTGAATTTATGCCATTGCGTAATTTAGTTTTCTTTCTGTTGAGATGATTATGATGAATTTTCCTTTTTTAAAAAAAAAGACCAGTTGCTTTGAAATTATTATGGGCAATTTTCTGAGAATAAACAACATTTATTTATTTGCACAACATACTGAAAGATTATTCTTATTGATGTAATTTCCGGTTTACTGTATGTTAGGGTGTGTAACATATACCACAAAAACTGGGTTGTGTTTGAGCTAGATCTTGAAGTTTACTTAAAACACTAATTGCTTATACTTCTACAATGCCACAGACTTGTATAAGTGGTCTGGGTTCTTCATTTATTAATGTTACTGTACATTGCATGTGCACAACTGACAGACTGCACGCATTATAAAGCAGAGTACGGCTGAAAGTGAGGCAAGAGTTTTTTTTTCTGTTAGTGTCACATGTATGATATCCCACAACTGTGTAAAAGATACAAAATGCCCATTTTTACTTTGGAAAATTGGAACCCTTTTTCCAGTATATATGTACAATGATACATAGAGATATTGTTATTTGAATGCATAGAGACATCGTGGACATACAACCCAATCTAGTCCTTGTGTGGCTATTACTACTTAGTGGTGTGGTTTCACTGTGCAGTGTTATCTGTTGCCATGGGTGGATGTGCTTTAGTTTTCATAGATGCTTGATAGTTGTCTGGCATGATGTCTCTAGACTCTGAATTTTCTTTCAATGTGACTGCTGTTCTTGATGTGAATATATTATCTATTTCTTCAAAGAACTTGGACTTTGCTTATTACAACAATGCTGCTCCTCGGATGCTGCCTGAACTGCTGTGCCCTTCCAGCACCACTAATCCAAAAAGTGTATCACCTCAGCAAATGCAACAATGTAGTATCTTCCCACAAATCCATGTGTATACTCATTGATTGATTGTGATCCTGTACCACTTTGTCCCTCCTTTCCATGTACATGGTTGGGCAGTGAGTGTGAGGGGGAAAGAACTGTGCAGATCTGTCTTTAAAAAAGCATGAGTTGCTGGTGAGGGTGAACCACTGCCTAGAGGGCAAAGGTAAAAGTTTAACAACACTTTGAAAATTTTAATAAGTCACGTTACAATTAAAGACCATGGATTTTATAGTATGGATAGTGTGTTCTGAGAGACTTAGACTGAGGAGTGAGAAGAAGGGTAATATGTTGAACACACCATTTCCTGTGTGTCTTGGAACCAACATAGTATACTTTGGAGAGGACTCTGATCCAAATTGTTGAGGTATGTTGAATATATTGAATACAATGGCCAATGTGTTAACAGCCATTGCACTAATGAAGTACTGTATTTTGCAAACATTTTCCCATCGTGGCCTCCACATTGATGCTCAGTTGCTGCTGAGATTTTAAATTGTTCATGCAGTTGGCTATTATCTGACATAGTTTGCTGAATCTGCTTGCCTGTGACCAGAATGTGTGAAATTGATGTTGCAGTCTCAAATCTATGGTATTATAACTGACTTGTTATCTCATTGATTGAAATAGATCAAAGCATACTGGAAGATGAATAACAGGCTATCCATCTCATTCAATGGTGTGAAAGGTTTCTGGTGCCCATCTAAAGGGTGCATATGGCCTTTTCAGGCCAGTTGTAAGCACATAATTGCAGTTTCCCCAGGTATACCATGTACTAGCTGTGAAATTATATTGACACTAGTGTCAATTTTGACATATTAGGCTTTTTTTGGGACACCTCACTTAGATGGAGGAAGAGGTTTCAGTTTTTCTGATGGTGTCCATGTGGTGTGTCAAGTTGGTTCAGTCTGACTGGGATCTGTAGACGGGATATTACGGTCACCTCTTGGACTGTGACTTGCTTTGTGTGCCAGGGATGAAACGTTTTGGAAGCCCAAAGAACTGCGGATGCTATAAATCTGAAACAAAAACAGAAGTTGCTGGAAAACCTCAGTAGGTCTGGCAGCATCTGTGCAGAGAAATCAGAACTGAGGAAGAGTCACTGGAGCTGAAACGTTAATTCTGATTTTTCTTCACAGATGCTGAGCTTTTCCAGCAACTTCTGTTTTTGTTACTACTGAAACTTTAGAAGCTGATTTGGCATTTCATGTGCTTCTGTAGAGCATTGTTATTTTGTGTTCCCTGGTGATTGGAATTCTGACACACTTTATCCCCCAAGTTCCCTATGTAGAACATAGCTAGAACATATTTATCATAAAATGCTAGACACATCCCGATGGGTAAGACAAAATATGCAGAGGTTTGGATGTGCTGTGCTACCTTGGTTAGTCATCACTAAAACAGGATGCACACTTTTTGGCAGAAGTTTCAAGTTTGAAAGGGACTTCTGTTATTGTTAATCTCCTTTCAATGTGCCTTCATGAAGCCTCGTCTCACTTGACAGGGGCCAGAGCTGCTGTTTAACTCTCAGGCCTTCGTCATTATTGCTTTTGTTCGGCTGCTGGAAAGTGTTCATAGCTAAATCTGACTCACTTTTATTCTCCTGCTTCCTTGTTTTCCAAACATGCGTCACATTCGCTTGACATTGTTTCCTTTCTCCCCACCCGCTCTTCCTTCATGGGAAGGTGGGAAACAACCAGCTGAGATTAGAGGGAAAAAAAACCTCTGCAGAGGATGGTATGTGTTAACCTAACTCTGCAACTCCCATGGTGGAGTCACTGGATTAGGTTTTAATAAGACTGTTTCAGGAAAGTGTTTTTGCTGAGCAAATTTAATATTCTAAGTTTTTTGTTTTGCTTTGCTTATCCAAAGTCAATTAAACATTGGTTCCATTGTCAGTTCCACTTATGATTTCCCATCATCTCATGGTGATTTAAGGTACCAAGGAATCTTATTTAATCAAAATATATCAGGCTCAAAACTCAGATTTGCTTTTTTTCACTGCCACCTGCTGGCAAGGTCGGTTCAGAGTGCATGGAACTTGATCTGGTTTCTAATTGATGACTTGAGGTCCCCTCACAAGTGAATAAGACACAGACAGCAGAGGAGCAGCCCTGTCAGGGGCACTAGCTGCTCTAAGCTCTAATCCATTCGGCAGAGATGAGGTCACTCTGAGGCCATTGACAAATAACAAGTTTGCGGAGGTACTGGAGGAGTCTAGTCCTACCATGAGTGGCATATAATCATAGTTTGAGATTGTCTTGTGGAAAGACTGGCCACCGTCCTTGAGTAAACATGACATTCAAACAGTTGCACTCCAGAGCTTCAATGCCTTATCTGCTATATGAATTGGAGATGTTGGTGTTGGACTGGGGTGTACAAAGTTTAAAAATTGCACAACACCAGGTTATAGTCCAACAGGTTTAATTGGAAGCACGAGCTTTCACAGCGTTGCTCCTTCATCACCTGATGAAGCGGCGCTCCAAAGGCTAGTGTACTTCCAATTAAACCTGTTGGACTATAACCTGATGTTGTGATTTTTAACTGCTATATGAAGCTTGCCAAATAGGATGAATCTTAAACAAAAACCAAAAAATACTCAGTGCAACTTTTCTGAACAGGAACTGTCAGGTGCTCGTTGAGTTCATCGAAAGGAACTTTTTTGGGTGGGGAAGGGCCATTCCATTAATGTTGGACACAAGTGTGAAGTGGCTGGCTACTAGAAGTTACGTGTTTCAGGAGCAGCCAACACTGTTGCTCTGATCAACGCGGCACAGCAAACTGACAAGATCTGTACAGGTGACATTTGTCACACCTACCCAAAAGCTGTCCAGTTTTTCTTGATCTTTTAAAGCATCTGGCACTGCAACATTTGACACGCCTGTGTCAGGAAGCTATGACATTAAGGGACACTAGATGTGCACATGCAAGAAAACTAATTCCAAAGGCCAAGCCAGACCCCAGAGCAGAATGAGATAAAACTTCAGATGCTGGAAATCTGAAACAAAAACAGCAATTGATGGAGAAATGTAGCAGGTTTAGCAGCATTTGTGGAGAGAAAGCAGAGTTAATGTTTTGAGTCAGTGACCCTTCTTCAGAACTATTCAGAACTAATAGTAGCTAGGAAAAGGTGAAAAGTTTGACTAACAAAACAGTATAACACCAGAACAACAATGACCGCAAAGTAAATGTTAAGAAAATATGCAAACACATCAATGAAGTTCAGAGTCAGCCAAGCAAAAGTCAAATTTCAGTAGATGGCAGTGCTTTCTATATTTTGCACACCGTTCAGACTGCATACAGCAATCAAAAGCTTACACAAGCATCAATCTGTCCTATCCTGAAAGCAGGATGGCATACACTCCAATCCAAAACAATATTTGTGCTAGTGCCAGTATTCACTACTTTGCATCCTGAACGAAGTGTACTTTAATAAATGGCACTCCATAGTTAAGCCTCCAAGAGGCCAACTCAGTGTATCAATGATTCTGTGCACAGGCAGAATCTCACTGCAGTGTCCATTCACATTCACCTTTTTAGCTTTCCAAAATCTTCCACCTTACTGTTGCCAGTGGTCCAGTAGTGGCAGGAATTCCAGTATGCACAAGTCTCTGTATAGTCACAATTTGAGACATTCCAAGCACATTCTCATGGCAGGGAAGCGGACCACACATGATACAGTACCTTGGAAGAGTCTCTCATTTTGGGCATCGAGATGTCTATCATGTATCAAGCGCAAATACCAGAAGCATTACACACATTAGAGAAGCAAAGAGAAATTGAGGGGAAAAAAAAACCTGGCAGCCATTTAAATGGATGTCCCAGTGTATTCTCCAGGTATATAAACAGTTACATTGTGAAAAGGAGTAGGGTACTGAGGGGCTAAAGTGGAAAATCCCACATGGAGGCAGGGAGCAGCGTTGATGTATGACATTGTTTGCATTTGTTTTTACCAAAGAGTGTTGCTGCCCATGCTCTGCGACAGAGGAAGAAACTCTATCACGAGGAGGATTTTGAAATAGTAAAGAGGAAGTGTTAGATTGGTTCTGGTGTCTTCCAAGTACTGACAATGTGATGTGATGTATCAGAAGGAAGTTAGAATCACAACGATTACAAGTGCAATGACCATAACCTTTCAGTCTCGCCTAAACTCAGATGGTGCCACCAAGACTTGGGTGTTTGAAGAATCACAAACAGCACACCCCTTATTCAAAAAGGTTGTGAAGAAAAGCCCAGTGATTACAGACTAGTCAGTTTAATGTCAATGGTCAGCAAGCTTCGAGAAATACCCTTTCTGTACAGACTTAATCATGTGGAAAAAGATTGGTTGATTAGAAATCCATGCTGGCCTTTCCTAAATGAGAAAGTGTGTTTAACTAACTGAAATTTAATTTTTTCTTTTGGAAGAGTTGATTGGTGCCATGCTGTTTGATTGTGATGAACAAAGACTCCCAAAGATGTTCAATGTAGTTCCATACAACAGGTTTGAGATGGGATACAAGTGTTAAAATCCCCATTTGAGACCGCTCAGGGAATCCCTGATGGACTCGACCTGTAGCCTCTTGGTTCATCCCAGAGATTGTACTCTGTGATAGTCTGGAATATAAAGATCTAACAGACAACTTAGTTTAAATTATTACCTTTATTATTTACCGATGGCATAAATATTACATTATATAACATAGTTCAAGCCTGGCTTGTAGGTATCTAAGTTTCTTTTTTGTCTCTTGATTTTCTCCCCCCCCTCGTTGTTGTCGTCGTCGTCGTCTCCTCGTCCAACCCTTCAGGTGGTGAATGTAATTTACAGAAGAAAGTTTTCTCTCTATCATTCGCACAACTTCCTTATTATTAAACTTTCAGCCTTTGTGTTTTCCTAGCCTGTAAGGGTCATCAGGCATTCACATATCAGGAGCTTCATAAATTCAAGTCTGCTCAGTGTGGTATACATAAAAAGGTATCAGGGTTGTTCTATTATGTGCATATTCCACTCAACTTATTAAATTACAGGTTCTTTTCCTATTGAGTATGGGTTTTGTTCAGTGCCTTAGAAATTAAGCCAGCAATTTAGCTATCCGACATCCTATTGTGAAGTATGTGCGCTTCCAGCCTCTGGTGTGAGAAGGAAGTACTGCCACACATTCCACAAGTGAATAAATGGTTATCACCTTACTTACACTGCTCCATTGACACGACACTAAGAACAGATGGCCCCAATTCTTCTGAACAAGCACTTTCCCGCATCCTGTAGCAAATGTGTCACATCTAAGGCTACATGCTTTCTCACAAGGGTTGGTAGAGGTGATTGCCTAGTGGTATTATCGCTAGACTGTTAATCCAGAGACCTGGGTCATGTTCTGGGGACCTGAGTTTGAATCTTGCTATGGCAGATGGTGGAATTTGAATTCAACAAATCTGGAATTAGTCTAATGATGACCCATGAATCCATTGTTGATTGTTAGACATACCCACGTGGTTCACTAATGTTCTTCAGGGAAGGGAACTGCCATCCATACCTGGTCTGGCCTACATGCAAGTCCAGACCAACAGCAATGTGGTTGACTCTTAACTGCCCTTTTGGGCAATTAGGGAGGGGCATTAAATGCTTGCCTGGCTAACTACTCTCTCATCCCATGAACGAATAAAAAATACAAGGGACAGCAGCAACGTGGATTACACGTTGGCTGAGTTTTTTTAAAAAGGCAATAATGGTCAATGGATATTTTGCAAGCTGGAGGAAGATTTGTAATGTAGTTTACCAGGTGTCAGTAGTGGGATGCTTGATTTTCCTGATTATATATTTGCGATCTAATCTTAAGTAGGGAACAGTTTCCAACTCTCTAGATGATACAAATCTTGGAAGTATTGTAAACTCTGAGATGGATAGTTTAGAACTCCAAAGAACATTGACTAAGTTGGCGAATTGGATGGTTAGGTGACAGACCAATTTCAGTGCGGAAAAGTATAGATGGAATAACATGGGCAAACAATCCAAAATAAAGGGTATAATTCTTAAGGGGTTGCAGGAGAAATGAGATCAGGAGGTATACGTGCACAGATCATTGGCAGGAAGGGAAAACATAAAGCAGTTATAAAATATAAAGCCTGGGCATCATTAACAGGGGCAAGGAGAAGAACAGCACAAAGGTGATGCTGAACTCAGACACTTGTTAGATCGCAACTGGAATATTGTATGCAGTTCTGATCGCCTCACTATCATGCATTAAAGGATGTATGAAGAAATTTATAAGAATGGTTCCAGGAATGAGACTGGTACATTATATGGAGAGGTTAGGACTGCTCTCTCCTTTTTAGAGAGCAGAGGCCAATGGAGGATCTGATAGAAATTCTCAAAATTGAGAGAGCTGGATTAAGTAAATAGGAAGAAACTGTTGCCATGTGTAAAAGGATCGAGAATAAGTGACACAGTTTAAAGTAATGTGTGGACGACTGAAACGTGATGCAAGAAGAAAAGATTTTCAATGTTAGAATGTGGAATTCCGTGTCAGAAATGTGGTGCAGGAAGATTCAATTGGAGCATTAGATAATGGTTTCTATTTAATGTGCATGGGTATGATTTAAAAGGCAGGAGAGTGGCATGAGTTAATGATCATTTAGAGAGCTCGTGCAGACCTGAGGGGTGAATTGCCACCTCCTGTGCTGTAACACTTCTGCAATTCTGCAATGGTATCTGATGGACAACAATATAGTGACCAACCACTTGTGTACAGACACTAAGTTAGGAGAATCCATATCACTTTACTGTGGGATTACCCTCATCAGTTGTTTCAGTAAAATGTTTGGTATGTGCTATCATCAACAGTTCTGCAATCTCAAGCCGCAAAGATTTTCAGTGCATTGCTGCATTTTTTGTGCAACATCAGAAGAGATGACCATCCCCAACATAAGTTGTTCAGAAGGCAAGTATGAATAATCTGGGCCAGCAACCAAATGTCTAACTATTGAGACACAAGATGGTGCTGTTCAAAGACAGAGGAAATGAGAGAAACACTAACTGAATGAAAAGAGAAAGGACTATCAAAACCCTGCATAGGAGAGACTGAATTAGAAATTAAAATACAAATATTTGGGTACAAGCCATAGTGTACAAACTCTGCAATCTGCCTAGATTAGTATAACAGTCATTACTGATCATGATTCCAGGATTGAAGGGTTTATCATTTGAGTGTTTGAGCACTTTGGGTCTGTACTCTATGGAGTTTAGAAGGATGAGGTGGGATCTGATTGAAACCTACAGAACACTGAGGCCTGGATAGAGTGGATGTGGAGATGTTTCCACTTATAGGAGAAGAAATGATCCTTTAGAACTGATGTGAAGAGGAATTTCTTTAGCCAAAGGATGGTGGCTTAGTGGAACTCATTGGAAGCAAAATATAATTGAGACCGAGAGAGTGACATTCTTGATTAGTATGGGGATCAAAGCTTACAGGGAGAAGACAGGAGAATGGGTTGAGGAATATTTTTGGCCATGATTGAATGGCAGAGCAGACCCGACGGGCTGAATGGTCTAATTCTGCTCCAATATCTTTATGATCATCTGGTATGACATTGTGAAGAATTGGGACTGATGTAAGGTACTTCAATCATGTACAAAGTGAGGAACAACATTCCAACAACCAGGATTTTGGATGGTGATGTTGAGTAAAAGCAACCAGATAACTGACAACCAACTTTAGCAGATAACCAAGCTGTCAAACAAGTGTAACAGAATGACCTGTACCCATCCAGACAGTCAGAGATTGCTAGATCAGGACATGTTGTCGAGTGTTACATTGAAATTTGAAATGTTAGCCTTGAGTTTCTGTTTGGCTTGAATGATTGATTGAATTGACAATGCATACCCATGATTAACCAGTATATCTGTTTGAGAAGCTCTTATTTTTGTATATTTTGAAAAAGGGCAACACTTACGTCTTTGTGTGTTTTAAGAGGCATGCTCATGATATCATCACTCAGTCAGCTTTTGCCCAAGGTTTTGCACTCATCTTACCTTCAATACCTTGAAGCATGATATGCTACTGAAGCATGTCCACTGTTGTAAGCTGTTGGCATAATGACCCAAATACTTGGGTGTCAGAGTCAGCTGTAATAAATGTCTGATTCTTCAATACCACAATATCAATACCAAGTTTCTTAGGTTATGAAGGATAACCTATGCATTGTTGTATCATACCCTGCCATAGGCAAATCATGTTAGCTCAAACAGATTTTGTGGAGAGAAACAATGTTTATATTTGGGGTGGGGTGAGGTGATAGAGGAATCCAGCCAAAAATGATTATTTAATTTGAAGATAGGATTGAATCATAGAATCGTACAGCACAGTAACAGCTTTGCCCAACTCATCCATGCCCAACAGGTTACCTAAACTGAACTAGTCCCATTTGCCTGCATTTGGCCCGTATTTCTCTAAATCTTTCTTCTGCCTGTATCTGTCTAATTGCTTTTTAATGTTGTAATTGTAATTGTATCTGCATCTACCACTTCCTCTGGCAGCTCATTCCATAATCCGCACCACCCTCTGTCAGGAAAAAGTTGCCCTTCAGGTCCCCTTTTCTAAAAATCTTCTCCCCTCTCACCTTAAACCTTTGCTGTCTAGTTTTGGACTCCCCTACCTTAGGGAAAAGACCATGACTACTTGCCATAGCTGTGCACCTCCAGATTTTAGAAACATCTGGAGGATCACCCCTCAGCTTCCTATGCTACAGGGTCAGAAGGTCCAGCTTATCCAGTCTCTCCCTATGAGACAAACCCCCCAGTCAGAGTAACGACCTTTTGTAAATTGTTTGAACCTTTTCCAGTTTAGTAACATCCTTCCTGTAACAGGGCGACCAGAATTATGTGCAGTACTCCAAACGTGGTTTTAACATTGTCTTATACAGCTGTAACATGACGTCCCAACTCCTGTACTCAATGCTGTGATCAGTGAAGGCAAGCGTGTCAAATGCCACTTTCAAGAGGTTTGGTAAGGATCCTACTTTGTAAGGATAGGATTTGTGCAAACCACTTTAAGGTATGTTATCTAGGGTGGAGGCTGGGAGGTTAGCAAGGAAGCCAGTGGAGATATTGAGTTTCAGGTGGGAAAATATATTCACTGATCAACTGCAATCAAACACATAAATTTTAAAATTAGAATATTATCTTTTAACTCTATTGCAACATTCTGTCTTGCTAAGCCAACTTTAATGAGTTTCTTCTGGATATCTAGTCATGATTTTGACCAGTCTGACTCACCGGTCACGACTTCTGAAAACACAATTGGCGCTGCTGTAGGCTTGAATGCTATTGTAATGATAAACTGTTCAAACCCAGGCAGGAAGGTAGTGAAACTACGAGGAGGGTACTCTGTATTAGCAATCCACAAGCTACAAAAAGCCACTAGTTTCCTGAAAAAAGTTGCCAAAATAAACTTCCTATATGGAGACATTTTTAAAGTAAGTTCAGAGGGTGTCTGAGCGAGAGGAAGAAGAAATCTGATGTTTGCTGTTACAATGGAATAAAGAAGCTCTGCATTCATGGGTTACTGCTGATCTATTGCGTAAAGACGCACACTTCTTCTCAGGTTAGGTTTATTTCATTGTTGAATTAGTCAAATAACAGAAGAAACCCATCCAAGTTGTTTTTACTGTTTTCTGTTAACAAAAGTAGTATTTGTGACTAGCTATAGTCACTATAAGCATGTGGTAGTTGCTTTTGTTTTAAAGTTGCGAAGCATTAGTATTTCTACTTATATAAAGCATGTAATTTATAAATGTGATCTTTTTGTTATGCTAAGTTGTTGAAGCAAACATCCTAAGTACTATATATCTGAATCTCACTTGTCATCCTTTGATGTAAATGTGATTTTAAAATCTGCTCCGTAGTCTTGCTTTCAACTAGACTGTCTGTCTTGAGCAGTTGATTTTATTTTGAATTGTAACCAGCAGCAGTTTGCTTTTGTAGCTCAGGGGAAAGAGGTTATTACATAGTGTACTAACAACTTGGCTAAATTTGAACGTCAATCTCCTTTTGACTTTTTATAAAATAGATATAAAAGTGACATGTCATTAAACAGTTTTATTATTGAGTGAGTGCATTTGAGAATTGAGTCTCTGTTTCAAGGTCTGTTGAAAAGTTGTCCTCATCTTGAACGAATCTTAAAGGTAAAAATGGATACAAGTCTAATCTGAGCAAGCAAAAAACTTTTAACTCTTTAGTTTATCGTCCCCCTAGGAGGTGCTTTCCCACTTTTTTTGCGATCATATTTTTCTGTTCCTGTTTATTTAAATTCATGGGTGAATTATTGCTCTGGCAATCTTTTTTTTCCACTTTTGATGCCTCTATTTGTTTCTAAATTAAAAATAAACAGATTATATGGCAATGCTTAGGTTTTCTTGTTCAAGAATGAAGAACTAAGTCTTTTGAAGGGAGCATTAAATGTCTGCAGTAAAATAAGACGAAAAAAAGTTACAAAACAATCCTCTGAGAATGAAATCTGTGTGTTCAGTCATTTAGGTCCTATGTTAGAAATTCCCTTACTAAAGCTTTCCATGTTCACCTCCATCTCCTCCTTTTGAAGATTTTCCCCCTAAAATCTATCTTTTTGCTCTTCAGAATCTTGACCCCTCAACCAATTTTTTTTCTTTGATTTACACTTATACTTTCGTGGAGCAGCTTGGGGTGGTAATGGACCGGGCTAGATCATACAAACTACTTGACGTTAAGCAAAACACACTGTATTTTTACGGTGCCATTGAAATACAGACAAAATAAAAATCGGTTTAATTGTAACTCTAGCAAAATGCTTAATAAACTGGTATATTAACTATTAATTGAGAGAGGGGGAGGAGAGAATGAAAATAGCAGGTAGAAATGTACTGCAACTTCCAAAGTCAACCTCAAGACCCCAGCAACTGCTACTGAAAAATTAAAACTAAAAATCTTGGCTTTGTGGGAGTTCAACTTTACACGTTCAGGCTGCTTCTATTGTTCTAACCTTAAAAAGAAAACCCAAGGTGCCTCAAGCTGTTTACATTATTGAAATTCAAATAGACAACTTATCACCTCTGTCTTAACCTCCCTTCCAAAAAAAACAAATACAACTCTTAAAGCCATAGTGCCATCACAATTACACAAATCTAAAGTAATTATATATTTGCAAGTTGTAGCGAACTAGATTTTTAAAATACAGTCTGCTAATTGTTAATATTTTGACAGTTAGATAAAGGCTGAAAGGAATTAAGTGTTCAAGATTTGAACAGATTTTAATATTAAATAGTATCATGATTAATGCTACTGCATGTCACACACAACTAGGTCATTTGGCCCATTTGAGTCTGTACCATTCAATGTGATCGTAGCTGATCTGATAATCCTCAACTCCAATATCATGCCTTTTTTCCATATCCAAGAAGCTAGACACCACACAGTACAATGCACAATTGAAATTCAACAAAGATCCTTGTACACAACCTTCCAACCCTCCCTCCACTTCCAGTTAGAAAGACAAAGACAGCAGGTACAAGAGAAGACTACAACCTACAAGTTCCCCTCCAAGCCACTCACTATCCTGATATTTGCATGTTCTTAAATTCAAATGGTATCTGCAAGATGTTTAATATGGCTGGTGTTAAGTATTAACAGAGTTCATAATCCTGTGCCCTTATGGCCTACTGAGTAACTGCTGTTATCAACCGTTACAATTGCCTTCTGAATATTTGGTCAGTGTTCCAGCTCAATGGCTCTTTGTATATTTAATTTTAATAACTAGTATTTTGTGATCCTGTGGGTATTTGTGAACTAGGAGCACTATTCAGTCTAACCTTCTGAACTGATCGTCTGATTACTTAAGCTCTGATCAGTTATCCTCACCAAGCTAATCTTTGATCAATTTTAAATGTGGATAGTTTAGTTTGATTGTGATTTGGCTGTACTGAAGATAAGTGCTTCACGTGACAATTGAAGTGCAGAGTACATTTGTGATGGGAATCTGAGATTGAAGATAGGAAAACTGAAGAAAATGACCAGTGTTAATTGTTATCGTTCTCCACCTTTACATGTAGCAAATCATTACTCTGTAATAGGAATCTAACATCACTGATGTATTGCAGGAGCCCATTTTTTAAAATCAATATAGAAAAGTTTCCCTGCTCACCACTGACATATGGTGGCAGCAGTGTGTACCATCTGCAAGATGCTGTGCAGTAACTCACCAAGGCTCCTCTGACAAACCTACAAATTCTATCAGTTACATAGACAAAGGCAACAATGCATGGGAACACCACTATTTACAAGTTCCCCTTCAAGCTGTCACCATCTTGCCTTGGCATGATGTTGCCATTCCTTCACTGTTGCTGTGTCAAAGTCCTGGAACTCCATTCCTAACAGCTCTGTCTGTACATTCACTGCATGAATTGCAGTGGTTCAATGAGTTGGATCACTGCTGCTTTCTCAGAGAAAGTCAGGATGGGCAACCAAGGCTGGCCTAGCCAGTGACACCCATATCCTATAAAGGAACATTTCCAGTCATCATCTCTGGTGTTTTTGTGAATTGTCATTTTCTTCACATAATGCATCATCGTCACTGACATTTAGGACATGATGAAAACCCATTTCTTCAATGGCTTGATCGATGTTCCTTCACTGTCAAAAGTCTTGGAACTTCATAAGAGCACTGTGGGTGTTTCTGCACCCAAGAACTTCAGCTTGCTACCACCATCTGCAGGACAATTCAGAATGGACAATGAAAGATAGCTCAGCCAATAATGTCTGCATCATATGGAAGAATGAAAGAAAAATCGTAGCAACCTTTTTGCTTTAGTGGCCTGGATGCCACAATTCTGAATTAACTCCTCAACAACCTTCTGCTAACTCTTTCATCATCCACGTCTTGAAAGATCATGTTGAAACTTTGGAATGGTAAACTTTTTGCAAAGGTATGTGTTAACATTTCCCACTCTGCATTGCTGGCTATGTATCAAAAACTGAACCTAGTTTTTCTCTTTCATGTCTTTTAATTCTTATCTGATTCTTTGTAATCTGCTTTGTTGCAAGGTATACCTGCCATTTAATTCGATGAACCTGAAATAAAAGGATTCCTATCTTACAAAATGTTTAATAGCTACTTCAATTTCTTATGTCCTTGTAGGATAAAAGCAGCGAGAGGGTTGTAACGAGGATTAAGTGGCAAATTTTAATTTTATAGTAAACTTGCTGAGTTAAGTAACCTGCTTGAAACAACATGCAAACTTTTTTTTGTTTCTGATTCTTAAGGTTGGATTATTTCAGTCACATGTAACACTGTGGTTGACAGATGAACCAACATGGTTCTTTTTAGTTATTTCACTCTTAAGGAAGGAGAGTGAACTTATGATAGAGACTTCTCACAAGACAAAGGGAAGAAAGAAATTGCATTCCCCACTCAGTTGGAAGGCAATTGACATGCAGGGAATGGAGAAAGAGGATACAAAGACTAGCTGAGAAGCAGGTTGTAAAAACACAAAATGGAAACTTTGCTGTATTGAGACATTAACAAATATGTGAATATTTAGTTTTCTTAGTTTCAGTAGAAATTGTATTCTTGACATCTAGAACATGAATAGGTAAGGGCTCTGAGGGATATGGATCAAACGCAGGCAAGTCATAGTGATAGATCTGTAGTACAGAAACAGACCCTTTAGTCCAACTCGTCCATGCCAACCAGATATCCTAAATAAATATAATCTGGTTTGCCAGCATTTGGCCCATATTCCTCAAATCCTCCTACTCATATACCCATCCAGATGCCTTTTAAATGTTGTAATTGTACCAGCCTCCTCCACTCCCCCTTGCAGCTCATTCCATACACACCAGCCTCTTTTAAATCTTTTTTTCCCTCCCTCTCCTTAAATCAATACCCTCTGGTTATGGACTCCCAACACCTCTGGGAAAAGAACTTGTCTATTTATCGTGTCCATGACCCTCATGATTTTATAAACCTCTAAGGTTATCCTTCAGCCTCTGAAGCTCCAGGGAAAACAACCCCAGCCTACCCAGCTTCTCCCTATAGCCCAAACCCTCCAACCCTGGCAACATCCTTCTCCATCTTTTCTGAAGCCTTTCAAGCTTCACAATGTCCTTCCTATAGCAGGGAGACTAGAACTGCATGCACTATTACAATAGTGGACTCATCAATGTCCTGTACAGCCGCAACAGTGGGATTACTTAAGTTTGGGAACATGGTCTGCGTGAATTAGTTGGACTGAAGGGTCTGTTTCTATGTTGTATGACGCTAAAGGAAAACTAAAACAAATGGGTGATATGTCATTGAAATTGTGTTTTGTATATTGCTGCACTGTTTTGTTTTTTTCCCAAATCTTGAGGCCATATCTGGGAGAGATGTTGTGATCTTCAGCCTGATACACTTGTTCTAGAAGCTCCTGTGAATTTTTAAAAGGTGGGCAAAAGTGGTATTGAAATAGAGGATATACCATGATCGTATTGAACAAGCTTGAAGGACCAAACTGACTATTTTAATATTGCATTTTGATCCTGGTGGTTCCTTGATTGTACACTACAGCACTGTATGTGGTGTGGCTGTCAACATTCGCTTTGCAGAAACTGGCAGACCTCAAATCAGTCTGATGTAAAGTACAGTCATGTTTTTGCCCTATTGAAATTTCTTGGAAGGGAAATTCCTCCTGCATCCTTAAAGCTACAATTATTTTAGTAGCAAGTAAAACAGGAAACCAACAATCTATTTGTGGCTTCTTAAACATAGTACTCTGTAAAAACTTCAGATTCAGGATATCCAGTCTTCTAGTTTAATGCTGCGTGTAGACAGTGTTTTCACTGTTTCTGTCAACATTGCTTTGAGCTAACTTATTTGAAATATTGCATGTCCTGACCTTATTCAGTGTATTGTTTGGCTAATATTGTGTTGAACTTTATTCCTGTTCAAAGTTCAACAATAGTTTAAAGTACACAAGAGCCTGGAGCATTTTTAAAATTCATCAAGAATAGCTAAGTGTTTCTTCTCCACCATCCTTAAAATGTGGTGGTACCTCATAAATACATGCTGATCTTTCCCAAAACTCCAGTTGTGTACAGGCCTCTGAGCAGTATTCAGGAGGTGGGGCAGAAAATAAATCATGACTTAGAAAAAGTATTTAAGAGCAGCATTATTACAATAATTATGGAGGACTTGAATACGCATCGGTTTTCAGAGTGGAAGACACTCTCAGCATGCCAGAGCTTAGAGTCAGGGAGCAGAGTAGAGAGTAGTGGCTGTCACTAAGTAGAAGGTGTTGGGGAAGCTGAAAGGTCTGCAGATGGATAAATCACCTAGACCAGATGGACTGCCACAAAGTTCTGAAGAGATTGCAGAAACTATTGGAGTCAGGAAATGGTCCAGAGGACTGGAAAATGGGTAATACAACATAACATCCCTGTTTAAGAAGAGAGGGAGGCTGTAGGCTAGTTAGCCTGACCTTGGTTGTTAAGATTTTTAAGGGTCTATTATAAAAGGATGAATACTTGGACGTATATTGTAAAATAGGGCAGAATTAGCACGGTTTCATTCGGAGGACATCATTGCCTGATAAATCTCTTGAAATTCCTTTGAGGAGGTAATGAGCAAGTTAGACAAAGGACAGCTAGTGGAGATGATCAATTTGGATTTCCAAGGCACTTCACAAGATGCCACATCGGCAAGTGCTAAATAAGATAAGGGAGTACATGGTGGTAGGGGCAAGGTACTGGCATGGATAGAGGATTGGCTGACTGGCAAAAGGCACAGAGTGGGGATATAAGGGTCTTGTTCAGGATGGCAACTGGTGATTAGTGGAGTTCCTTGGGTCTGTGTTGGGACCACAACTATTCACGTTGTACATTAACGATCTATATGAAGGAACTGAAAGCACTGGTGCTTGGTTTGCAGGTGACACAAATAAGTGGAGGGGCGAGTAGTGTTGAGGAAGCAAGGAGGACTTGGACAGGCAAGGCAAGTGGTCAAAGAAATGGGAACATGAGGTTATGCACGTTGGTAGGAAGAACAGAGGAGTAGAATATTTTCTAAACATGGAAGGGCTTTGGAAATCTGAAGCAAATAGGGACTTGGGAGGCCTCGATTAGGATTCTCTTCAAGTTAACATGCAGGTTCAGTTGAGAGGAAGGCAAATGCAATGTTAGCATTCATTTCAAGGGAACTAGAATAAGAAAAGGGATTTAGTGCTGAGGCTATAAAAGGCTCTGGCCAGACAATACTTGGAATACTGTGGGCAGTTTGTGCTCTTTGTATAAGGGAAGATGTGCTGGTGTTGGCATTGTAGCCTAAGGAGGTTTACAAGAATAATCCCTGGGGCTGAAGGGCTTGTCATATGAGGAGCAGTTGAGGACTCTGGGTCTGTATTTCATGGAGTGTAGAAGGATGAGGGGGGGGGGATCTGATTGAAACCTACAGAATTGAGAGGTCTGAATAGAGTGGATATGGAGAAGATCTTTCCACTCCTAGGAAAGTCTAGGATCCAAGGGCACAGCCTCTGAAGGGACAACCCTTTTTTATAGCTGAGGTGAGGAGAAACTTCTTCAGCCAGAGTGTGATGAATCTGTGGAAGTCATTGCCACAGATGTTTGTGAAGGCCAAGTCATTCTCTGTATTGAAGACACAGATAGGTACTTGATTGGGAAGAAGATCAAGGATGACAGGGAAAAGACAGGAGAATGGAGTCGAGAAACATATCAGCCATGATGGAACGGCAGAGTTGAATTGATAGGCTGGTCTAATTCTGCTGTTGTATCTTATGGTCTTATAACCAGTGTTTGAATCCCACAAATCTGATTTCTGCCCCTTAGCACAAGACTGCAAAGGCATTTATCAATATCACAGATAACTCTGTGTGACTGTGAATGCAGTGAATGGTCCCTTCTTGACCTGTCTGCAACCCATAGTGTGGTCAACCTTATCAATGTCCTCTGATGCCACTGTGCTAGCCCCCTGCAGACTGACTTACCTGGTTTCAGTCTTAACGATCAATCATGGTCAGAGAATCACCTGCAATAGTTTCTCTTCCCACGTCCTGCAGAAAATGAGTGGGCGAGGATTGCTGGAGTTAAGTGTTCAAGCCGCATCTGTGCTTTTTCATCATAAGCCGACAGCCTGCTATTGTTTTCGGCGAGTCCTCTTTGAGAAGCCTAGCATGCAGGGGAGCAAGGTACCTGGATACCATAACATGACCAGGACACGACCAGAAGCATAGTCACTTTGCATTGTAGCATGCTTGACAAATGATGTATCCAGGTATCACCCCAAAATCTCTGTTAGTTTTAACTGCAAGTGAATCCAAGAGAGGAGCCTAACAGGAAAGACAGGTGAACAGTAATTCCAGGAGTTTCTGGGTGTAATTCAGGAGACAGCAGAGATCCATCCCTAGGAAAAAGAAGCATGGTGTAGGGAGGAGGATGAAATATGGCTGACTAGGGAAGTCAGGGATAGCATAAAAGCAAAAGAAAGCATAAAATGTGGTGAAGGACAGTGGGAAACCAGAGAATTTGGGAAGCTTACAAAGACCAACAGAGGGCAACAAAAAAAATGAGGGAGAAGATTAAATATGAAGGTAAGCTAACCAGTAATTTCTTTAGATATATGAAGGGCAAAAGTGGACATTGGGCCAATGGAAGATGACGCTGGAGAGAGTCCTGGGGAACAAGGAAATGTCTGAGGAACTGAATAATTACTTCACATCCGTCTTCAAGATGGAAGATACTAGTAATATCCCAAAATGGAACACAGCTGAGTATGGTGGCCATCACCAAGGAGAAGGTGTTTGAAAACCTGAATGGCCTGAAGGTGGATAAATCACCTGGACCAGATGGACTACACCCCAGAATTCTAAGGGACATAGCTGAAGAGATGGTGGAGGTATTAGTGGCAATCTTTCAGGAATTGCTAGAGCCTAAGGACTGGAAAATCTCTAATGTGACATCCCTGCTTAAAAAGAGTGAGGCAAAATATGGGAATTACAGACTGATTAGCCTAACCTCAGTCATGGGTAAGATCCTGAAATCCGTTTTAAGGCTGAGATTTCTGATTACTTGGAAGTGCATGGTAAAGTAGGGCAAAGTCAGCCTGGTTTCATCAAGTGGAGGTCATGCCTGACAAATCTACTAGAATTCTTTTGAGGAAGTAATTAGCAGGTTAGACCAAGGAGAACGAATGGATCATCTGCAAATTTAGCCAGAATGCCCTCCGTTCCTTCATCTAGATTGTTAATTTATAAAAGTGAAAATTTTTGATCCCAACACTAAGCCTTGAAGAACACCAAGGCTGCTATCCTGAGAAGGGCCTTTTTATCCCCACTCTCTGCTTTCCGCCAGACAGCCAAGCTTCTATCCATGCTAGCACCTTGCCTCTAACACCATGGGCTCTTACCTTACTCAGCAGCCTCCTATGCTGCAGGGAGGATTTGGACAGGTTAGGAGAGTTGGCAAAAAAAAAGGCAGATGAAGTAGTGTGGGAAAGTATGCACTTGGTAGGAAGAGGAGAGGTCTGGACTATTTTCTAAATGGAGAGAAAATTCAGGAGTCTGAAGTGCAAAGAGATTTGTGAGTTCTAGTCCAGGATTTTCTCAAGGTCAACTTGCAGCTAAGTCTGTAGTTAGGAAAGTAAATGCATTTATTTTGACAGGACTTGAATATAAAAGCAGGGATGTACTTCTAAGGCTCTGTAAGGCTCTGGTCAGGCCACATTTTGAATATTGTGCACAGTTTCTGACCCCATATCTCTGGAAGGATATACTGGCCCTGGAACATGGTTGAAGGAAGTTCACGAGAATGATCCTAGGAATGAAAAGCTTAGCAAATGAGGAATGTTTGAGGACTCTGGCTCTATCGATGGAATTTACAAGGATGAGGGTGGATCCAATAGAAACTTATGCAGTACTCAATGTTCTGAATGGAGTGGATGCTGGGAAGGTGTTCCTATTGGTAGAGAATAGGACCCGAAGGCACAGCCTTAGAGTAAAGGAAATACCTTTTAAAGCAGAGATAAGGAGAAACCTCTTCAGCCAGTGAGTGGTGAATCTATGGAATTCATTGCCACAGAAGGCTGTGGAGGCCAGGTCATTGAATACGTTCAAGACCAAGCTAGGTTCTTGATTAACAAGGGCATCATGGGGAGAAAGTGGGAGATTGAGTTTGGGAAGCTTAGCAGCTATGATTGAATGGGAGAGCAGACTCAATGGGCTGAATGGCCTAATTTCTGCTCCTCTGTCTTAAGGTCTTATGTCCAAGCAAATGTAATCTGCTTATGTAACTGCTTATATAAAAGATAGAAAGAACGGCCACCTCATCGTCCGCGTATCTGTTTGGATGTGGTAGGATATTTTATCCCACAGTGCCACTCTCACCGCCTTTTTAGCGGCCTCCAAGAATCTATCTATTTCTCATCTACATAGCCCCTGTGTGATGTCACCTAAAACCCATGTTTTTCCTGTATGCTGACGATATAGCTTGATCCCACTATCACCTGTCTTGACTTAAACATAGATAATGCTGAAAAAACACAGCAGGCCTGACAGCATCTGTGGAGAGAGAAATAGCCTTCAATCCATGTCACAAGTTTAGTTGTCTAGCTTTTGACATTGTGGGCCTTCCTGGCAACTGACCGAGTCTGATCAGACTGTTTGCAACCTTGGTCGTGTTTTTGACCCTGAACTAAACCTCCTGAGTATGGTTCCATGCCACCACCCAGACCACCTACTTCAACCTTCATTGTTACCTTTGGACTTTTACATTGCAAACTCTCTGGATGAGATTGAGCTTATGAAGGGTGGAAGATAAGTGTCAAAGTTTGGTCCATATCCTAACTTGCACCAAGTTTCCTTCTTTCATCACCCCACTTTGTTGACCTACACTGGCACACAGAGTGCTTAAGTTCTATATCCTTTTCCAATTCCTCCATTACCCAAATCCTTCCTCTCTCTATCTCTAGCCTTCAATCCTCTAGGGTTACTGCATCCCTCCTATTCTTAGGCACTTTGTATTTTATTTGTTTGACTGTTGAGAGCCAGCTTTTCAGCTACTTGGGATCCTAAACTCCAAAGTTTTCTCCTCCATCCTTTCTTTCCATTGCTGCATAAAAATTACCTATTTGACCAAGTTTCATTTTGCCTTTATCCTTAGCTGTTTTGCTCATGATGAATTTTTGTTTCGTTATGGTCCTGTAAAGTGCTTTGAAACACTTTACTACATTATCTAAAGTGCGATTTGTTGAGTAATAGTTTCAGCATGATGCATTAGGATCCTTTTTATCACTTTCTGTACTGTTTCTATTAATCATATTTGTTTTTTTTTAATTTGGACTGTGATATATTGGGGGTCCTGCTGTGCCTGGTGGAAGTGCAGATTTTTGGAACATGTGACCAGCACCCCTCAAGCTGTTGTCTCCTGTTGTAAATTCTGATGAAAGGCTTTTGCCTGAAACATCGACTCTCCTGCTTCTCAGATGCTGACTGACCTGTGCTTTTCCAGCACCACACTCTCAACTCTAATCTCCAGCATATGCAGTTCAGTTTCGTCCTGTTGTAAATTGCTCCAAATATTTAACCCTTGTTTAGTAATGTGACCCATGTATAAATAAGCATTAAAAATGCCTGACCCAGTAGTGAGTAAGAAAAATGAACTATCAATGCCTCATTCTCAAGAAGCCTCCTCCAGTATCTAGTTCACTAGAAGGAGAGGTGACCCCATTGAAACTTTACACCAGCCAAGCCCTGCAATGATTTTTAATGACTATAATGAGGTCAGCCAGGTGGACTTTATAGGATGAGTTCCCTGATTGGCCCAGATTAATAGCCCCAATCAGGGAGTCCTGGCTGACAGATATAAACAGGAGTGCAGCACTGCCCTTTGATGTGAAGGGCAGTGCTTGTCACTGGCCACCCGGGTGTTTTCCTATCTTCCTGATGGTGGAATTGAATAAAGATTCGTGCACTTTGTGTCTTTCACTGTGTCTCACACCTGCACACACACACACCATAAAAAAAGAAAAAATAAACAGGAGTGTGGAGATTTAAGGTTTGTCCTCATTTCCCTGAAAACTGGTTGAATGTCAAGGTTTGGGGCTTGGCTTTGCCATTCCTCTCCCTTGTAAAATTGCTGTTTCTGTATATAGCTGTAAATGCTATTTATTTTTTAAAATTTTATTAAACTATTCCCAGTTTTTAAAACAAACAGGAGTATGTTAGATGGTAGTACGGGGGTATTTAAAAAAAAAAACAGGAGCATTATACATGTCTGTTCAAAACAAAAAAAAAAAACCGGAGTGTCAAAGCTTCTGTTCCCTCTCGGAGCCAGTTCTGTTAGCTGGATTGGTCTTGTACCATGCACAGGTAAATAAAGGGTGACTTGGTGATGGGATGCCAGCTTTCGTGGAGTTATTTCGGCAGAATACTTGCAGAATGGATGTTTCACCTGAACATTTTCCCATTAGGTCTAGAACCAGTGACACTGTCTGCATGTAAAAGACAAACCATGTAGGACTGAGATTAGGAGGAATATCTTTGAATTGTAAAGTCATAGAGATGTACAGCACGGAAACAGACTCTCTGTCCAACTCGTCCATGCCGATCAGATATCCTAAATTAATCTAGACCTAATTTGCCAACACTTGGCCCATCTCCCTCTGAACCCTTCCTATTCTTGTACCCATTCAGATGCCTTTTTAAATGTTATAATTGTACCAGCCTCCACCACTTCCTCTGGCAGCTCATTACATACACATACACATAGCAATGTTAGGGTAGGGATTTTGCAACAGAATAAATGTAATGTGGTTAACAAGATTTTTTTTTAAACTAACCACTTTTTTAATTGAACATTATTTCAACACTTGGGTAAAATAGTCAAATGATATTGGGAATTAATGAGAATGTGAAATTTGAAAACCGATCGGCCCTGATCTTATTGAATGGTGGAACAGGCTCATGGAGGAAGGTGGTGGTGGTGAAAGAAGCAATTAGTTTATGAGCAAATATATAGCTAATCTTTTGAGTTTTGCAAATAGTATATTAACAATTTTAAAGGATAGCCAGCTAGACCAAAGTGCTCAAATGCAACAAAGATTCTGTGCTGAACCTTGTACTGTGTTTGTGTTTTTGGTTTTGTTTTCTTCCCATGTCAGTTTTTGAGTTTCACAGAGGTCACTTTTTGTGAGGCCTAGCAATTCTTCTCTTCGCATCATGGCAAACACTCCTCATTAACCATCTCCCACAGCCCTATAGCACCCTCTCTCATCTGATTCTGTCTCCATTCCACCACTCACTGTAATGACACCCCACTGCCAGGATAACCCAGATTGGACTTGCATCCTTGCCAATAGTGTCATCTTAAATGTGCACCTGATCAAGCACCATTTAATCCAGAGCTGCCCTGCACTGATTTCCTGCATATGACCAAGAAGGGGCCTACCCCTATACTTTGTGTTGTGAGCCAAGACCTGGTGGTTCTGGTGGATGTGGTGGTGCAGGAGTGAGACGTCCTCTTCTGCCAGCAATGGTATACCTTGCCAACCTGGTTGCCATCAGGGTCAGTGTATACTCCACTGTTGGGAGGAAAGCCCAACACTGATGGAAGAAGGTCAATGTCCTTCTCCACTCCACCAGAGTAAATGGGACCACCATCTTCTCTCCAATATCTCGCACTCACTATCTTTGCTACTGTAGCCATCTCCTACTATTGCACTGTGTTGTGAGAGGCCAGCAAAGACTATCTTTTTTGACTTGACTGAGGATGCTGACAACCATGACCAGCTTCCTAGGCTTTGTGTCTCTGATAACCAGTACAGTAAGAAAGCTGTGAATCTATTCGGTGAACCTAGTATCTCTGGCTGAGGGGGCAAGGCAGGGATGCTGTGAGCATCTGGGTAAGCTCAGTGAGTTAACTTTATGAAAGCAAGTCAACAGGCTACTAATGCAGTCTAGATCAATCCAGGAGTGGGTGGGTGACCCTGAGCACAGTGTCCTTACTGCAGTATTACAAGGATAGTGCCCTTGTGCCCTGAGGTGCTGCATTAAACCATGAAGCAGCCTGTAAGTACCAATTGGAGATGGGCCATGTGGATTCTTTTGGCATTTAAAGCCTGTTCCAGCCTACGTCTGTGTAGTGCTTATGGCTGGCACTCATGGAGCATGCCTTGAGATGTTCGTCCAACGTGGCGGAGGTGGATACTACAGATGCTGGAGATTAGAGTCAAGATTAGAGTGGTGCTGGAAAAGTACAGCAAGTCAGGCAGCATCCGAGGAGCAGGAAAATCGATGTTTCGGGCAAAAGCCTTTCATTAGGAAGGCTTTTGCCTGAAACGTTGACTTTCCTGCTCCTCGGATGCTGCCTGACGTGCTGTACCTTTCCAGCACCACTCTAATCTTGTTAGTCCAATGTGGCTGTCCTTTAGAGCGAGTGGTGCCTGGTATTCTGACGGAGTTTCACATTGCGAAGGTGCAATGTTCACTTTGCTGGCAGCAGGTTGAATATTAGAAAGGTGTATATTTAATGAGATTAAAAATCACACACCACCAGGTTTATTTGGAAGCACTAGCTTTCCTGCCTCCAAATAAACCTATTGGACTATAACCTGGTGTTGTGATTTTTTAACATTGTCCAACACTGGCTCCTCCAAATTATATTAATGAGAAGAGATCTGCAGTTAATGAGGTTGTTAACAAGCAAGAATCTTCCTTTGTAGGTAACTCCCTGATGCTTCATAAGAATCTGATCTCAGTGCCCAAAAATTTAAATGAAAGATGCAGTCTTAGAAATAGGACTTCTCATATGATTCACCCACACTTTTCTCCCCATTAGCTGACACTGTTCAAGTTCCTATAGATTCTGTCCTCTAATTTGTAAATGATGACTGTTCCAACTGTACAATATTTCACTTTATTTGCATTTAATGACTATGATGGAATGTAGAGCTCTTAGGATTCTGCAAATAAAATTGAAGTTACTTAATGGGAATAATTACAGTTTTGTGCCATTAGACATCTCAGTGAATGTACAATTATCCAGTTTCTGATTGTGCTATGACAGCATTGCAATTACAATGGAATGGCAAGCAGGAAATGGCCTTACAAGAAGCAGGAAATTCACAGGACATTCCCTCTTTGGATGTGGGATATAAAGCAGACACATTTTAAGAACAAGTGGATGACAAAGGATGTGAAAGTCTCTATTCTGTAGTGTCACTTCATTAAGGTTTTTTTGTACTGCCCTGTATAGAGACTCTCCTCACAAAGTGGGATTGAAGATACTGTTGGCTCTTGGAAACAAAATTACAAAAGAGTTCCTGGTACCCCAAATATTTATTCCATTGCCTCTGTAAAACACTTCTCAAACCTCGAAGTAAAAGAAGTGATCCAGATTCTAAAAGTGAATTACATTTCTGATGAATTAAGCATATATCTGTCTTGTCTGCAGCAGTATAATTCAGATAGAAGAATGAACCTCCAATTTCTTGCTAGGTAATCTCATCATCTCTTAAGAATTAACTGCATTTACCCAGCATGAAGATGTCAATACAGAAAATTAGTTGAATTGAAAATGCTCCTATATTTCATAGTGATTGTACTATAATTGGGGGTGAAAAATTCCAAGCTCTAAGTAGCATGCAGTGAATTGCATTTGAGCTATGAACTGAAAAACAAAGCAACATGCTGGTTTGCAAATAACGCCAGTGTGTTTTTTCTCTGAAAAATCTTATTTTTTCATTCTCATTGCTGCAAGAGATCCTTTCTTGTTTGCTGGGGCTATTCCTTGCCCCACTGATCAAATACGAACCTATAATGAAGGTAGGTATGTCTTCATCTATTATGTGTTTTTCACTGATTTCCTCTGGTTCATGTTCAAATATTGTTTTAAAGATGTGAAGTTGCAAAAAAAAACTAAACTGGCAGTATTTATAAATCATTTTTGTCAAGCACTAACTTTCATGTTTTATTCTATCTGATAAATATCTTGTATTCTGCCAGGCAAATGTGACTGTCTTTTATTACTACCTAAAAATTAAAGATGTCTGATGAATGTATCCCATATAGAAGATTTGGTGTCTTTAAGTAAATTTGAGGTAGTAATCTGATCGGCATTTGGATGGAGTCACAAAGAAGAATCAAATTTGAGTAATTTGTCACTTGAAGTCTCCTCTGAGAGTGAATTAATGGCAGTATACTCCGTTCAGTTATTTGACAGTTGCAATAGGATTTTTTTTTTCACTAAGATATTAGTTTGACTCATTTTTCTATGTAGTACTCTATGCTCAGCCTGCACACGTGCAAAGATTAAAATTGACTTGTTTTTCCTAATGGTATAAACTGGTCAGATTAATTTGAATCTCTTGAGCTTTTAAAATTCAGGTTTGCCTGTCTCAGTCAGCACACCTAGTTGCTGTGCAGTCGCTTACCCATCATAATGCATCTTGTTTTAGACATCTGAGCTATTACAATCATTTGCTCTTTGCTTTTTTTTTCTCTTTGCATTCCTACCTTGTGCCTTTCTCCTTATAATATTCCAAGGCTCAAGGGCTGATTCCTCCCCTGCCCCATGCAAAGGAAATGGGTGAAAACAATTAAACTTGCATCAGGAGACTTCACAACAGATATCATCCTGCTGAGCAGTTCCTTTAGGCACCTGCCAGAGCTTTGTAATGTTTGTGAATATGTGCAAGTCTGGCAGTTGGAACTCTGATTTTAAGCTGTAAGAATAAAGTCTTGCTCAGAAGTGAATCCACCAAATAGACCCCTGGACACTGATCGTGATAGGTTTTTTTGGAAGTGATATTTCAAAGGATATTCAACTTGCAAGTTAATTGGATCACAGTTCATATTCAAAATTGCATATTTAAAGTAAAGAATTGTACTTTGTTTCAATCAGTGTGGCTCTTCACCATGTACATGGTCTGCACCTCACCATGTGTATGGATTTATAACCGCTATTCCTTAAGTATAGGATCTGTTTGGTTTTGTATGATTGAAGGAAACCACTTACTGGATTAATGAGAAAATGTTTCTGTATTGAGCAAGGAATTATTCCACGTTAGTGGCTAGTTACAGGTTACATTTAGTATGATAGACATTGGGTAATATCATTAGTGGGCGGTGGTTAAGGTAGTCCTCAATATTAACCCTTTCAGATCTTTACACCCATATACAACAGAAAATTTGCCTCAGATTTAATTCTTTTTGCTATATTGACTTAAGCACAGTCTCAGTTTATGCTGGATTTCATTTTTTCAACCAATTTGCTGACAAGAAGTCAAGCAACAACAGGATGTCCAATGCCACAGGATGCTGAAATCCTACTTGCTGGGGGATCAAACCAGAGGGAGTTTTTCCTGAATTTATGAAGAGTAATGACTGGTGTTTTTCTTGTTATCTTAGATCTGCAGGGGTTTCTGAAAGAAGATAGACTGAATGCTGGGTCAGGTGCCTTTGCTTCATTGCTAAGATTTGTCAGCAGAGTTTAATTCCTTTTATGTCAGGCTCATTAAAGCTGCTACTGAAGACATTTCTTACAAATCCACCAATTTTAACATTGTCATCAAATCCACACATGATCCCAAACAAGCCAATAAAATGAATATCCTTTTATTTGTCACATGTACTACAATGTAGGAGTGCAGGGAAACGTTTTTATAATATCTGTCTACTGGCGACATCTTGGGTACAAGTACTTAGGTAAAATTCTTGGATACAGTAATGGAATAAATGTAGTTGCATTACTTTAGAGTTGAAAAACAGATTTAAAAGTAGGACATCACTAAAGGGTTGACTTACAGTAAAGTAGGAAATTTCAAATCGACATTACAGTGTAACAGCTCAGCACAGACCCTCTGCACGTGGTCTGACTGCCCACACCAGACACCACTCCACTCTGAGCCCCAGTCCACTCTGTACTGGCACTCAGCTGCTCCAAGTGACCAGGACCTGCTTTCCTGTGCACTGTTCTGGGGCTCACCTCCCTATGTGCTGCTCCAGGGGCTTGCAGCTGGGGAGAGAAGGGGGGAAAAAAGGAACGAAGAAGGAAAAAGAACTGGTGGAACAGAAGTTCCAGCAGGAGCGCCCCTTAGTTTTCTCTAAGAGTACTTGAACATGTCTAAAAAAGTTCACTGATGCAACTCTCTGAATCAGAAGATTGATTTTTCTGTCTTGTTTGTTCATATAGTTTCCTATTTAAAGCTTGCTTCTGCCACCCACCCCAACCCCTCACCATTTCAAGTTACCATACCTTCTCTTGTTTCTGGTGGGTACTGTTGTTGGACTTAATCTCTGTCACCTTTTTTATTCAATGCAGTATGCAAGCATAATATTGGGTCAATATCTCTCTACTACCAGGTCAACACATTATTTTTTTAAATTGATTTTTCACATTTGTAATGTTCTTACACATAAGAACACTAGCCAGTGACCTTAAAATTAAAAAAAAAATTCACCGGCCGTTAACAGGAGCACCACCATGCACGTGTGTGGGTTAAGAGGAAAAGGGAGGTGTTTAACATTGAAATGGGGGTGGATTTAAGATAATTAGCAATTAAAGCGCAGCAGGTCAGGCAGCATCCAAGGAACAGCCTGAAGGGCTTATGCCCGAAACGTCGATTCTCCTGTTCCCTGGATGCTGCCTAACCTGCTGCGCTTTTCCAGCAACACATTTTCAGCTCTGATCTCCAGCATCTGCAGTCCTGACTTTCTCCTCTCACCATGCCTGTGCCAACAATATTGTTCTAAACTAACTCCATCTGCTCCTTCTATTCTCTACCTGTTCATGTGACGGTCTAAATGCCTCTGGAACATTGCTATATTCTCTGCTTCTACCACCTCCCTTGGCAGGGCATTCCAGGCATTTATCACCCTATGCATAAAATTGTTTTGCTACTAAAGAATATTTCATCTGCTAAGGTAAGAAAATTATTAACAACCTTAAAGAAATCTCTTACTGTTGTTTCATCATGCCACAACGCTGCAAGAGTGCGCACGAATCATGTGACATTGAAGCACTTTGGGTGATGTACACTGTTTAATTTAGTATTTCAGTCAGAATTAATCCCTTATCCTACACCTTTTGCACAATGTGATTCCAGAAACACACTCACGTGTGAATTACACCGTCTCATTTCAGATATTTCAATGTCACTCACAACAGTATAATTTTTGTGTGCTTAACGCTGAGATGTTGGAATATTGATTCTATTATAATACATAAGATGTGCTAGAGAATGCCATGTGATGACTTAATATATGGTATGGGTAACTTTGGCAGTTTGAGAAAATAGAATTTATATGGAATTAAGTCTACTGTTCACAACTGGTTGAGCAAATTCTGTGTCTCTCTTCTTAATGACAAAGACAGGGTCTGCTCAACTGGTCAACCTCCCCTGCTTGTGCCCTAAGTTGACTGGTGGTACCTGCTGCTTGAGACACTATTAAAATGGGTTCCAGTGCAAAAAATGGCCATTCTGCCGGTTGTGTCCATGCTGGCATCTCACCTCGACCACTCCCCCTCCACTCTTCAGCCTTGCAAACATGTTGCTTTTCCTCAGAACATTATCAGGATATCACATTATTGAAAGTCACATTGAGAATGTGGAAACAAATTCCAGTCAGTCGGTCTTGGGCATCATTGTGATGCCGTGTTGCCTTCATTGCTTTTGTGAACATTACATCTCAGTTGCCTGTTCATGCAATCCCTTTAGATTTGTGCCTTTTGATTTTACGTTGTCTCTCCTACTTCTCTTAAAGTCTGTCACTATTCGCTCTCGCTCTCCCCTTTTTGTCTTTCTTTTCCGTCTCCATCTTCTGACACTGGGGAGATGCCAAAGTGTTTTCAACTGGTCAGGTTCGTTGGTAGTGCCATTGCCCAGAGTGAGGACTCCTCGCTGTGGTAGGCAAGGAGCATAGTCTTGATAACTCGGCGGATCTTTGGCTGCGGCACTGACTGTGTGCCTGGAGCAAAGAATCCTGGTTGAGGTATGCTGGAAATGTGGAGTCTTGGCAGGGCTATCCTTGCTGTGTGTGGAGCAGGGAATCCTTTACAGAAGAACTGTATTTGTGATATCTTTTTGTAACACTCAATGGTAATGGAGTGTGGCAACAAAACACTTTTTTTCACTCTTTCTAGATATGTGACAATAAATAACTTGTGAATATAGAACATGCCCTTCGGCCCTTGATGATATGCTGGCTGCTTAACCTACTCCTAAGATCACACTAACCTGCATTCCCTTCATTGTACTATCTTCCATGTGCCTAATGTCTCTGACTCTACTACCACTGCTGGCAGTGCATTTCATGCACCCACCACTCTGACATCTCCTCTAAATGTTTTTCAAATTACCTTAATATTGCCCCTCGTGATAGACATTTCTGCTATGGAACAATGTCTCTGGCTATCCACTCTGTGCTTCTTAATATCTTGTACACCTCTGTCAAGTCACCTCTCATCCTCCTTCACTGAGAAAAGCCCTAGCTCCCTCAACCTTACTTCATAAGATATGTCCTCCAGTTCAGGCAGCATCCTGGTAAATCTCTGCACTCCCTTCTAAATCTTCCACATCTTTCCTATAACGAGGCGGCCAGAACTGAACACAATATCCCAAGTGTGGTCTAACCAGAGCTTTATCGAGCTGTAGCATAACCTCATGGCCCTTAATTTCAGTTCTCCTGCTATGAAAGCTGACACTCCATACGCTGCCTTAACAACCCTATCAACCTGGGTGGCAACTTTGAGGGATCTATGGACTTGGACCCCAAGATCCCCCTGTTCCTCCAAGAAGCCTGCCTTTAATCCTATATTTTGCATTCAAACTTGACCTTCCAAGGCAAATGACTTCACACATTTTTCCAGGTTGAGCTTCATCTGTTACTTTTATTAGCCCAGCTCTGCATCTTGTCAATGTCCCGTTGCAACCGACAACAGCCCTCCACACTATCCACAACTCTTCCAACTACACCACGTCCACTGCCCTACCTTCAGTAATGTGTTATGTAACATCCTCAAAAAGCTCAATAAGGTTTGTGAGGCATGACCTGCCCCTCGAAGCCATGCTAATTATCTCTAATCAAGTTATGGTTTTCCAAGTAATCATAAATCCAGTCTCTCAGAATCTTCTCCAATACATTGCCCACCATTGATGTATGACTGATTTGATTGATTGATTGGTCTGTAATTCCCAGGATTATCTCTATTCCCTTTCTTGAAGAGAATGACATTTGCCATCCTCCAATCTTCGGGCACTACAACAGACAGTGAAGGTACAAGGATCATCGCCAAAGGCACAGCAGTCTCTTCCCTTACTTCCTATAGTAACCTAGGTCTATTCCATTTGGCCCAGGGGATTTATCTATCATGTTTTACAAAATTTTCAGCACATCCTCCTTAACATCAACCTTTTCGAGCATATCAGTCTGTTTCATACCGTCCTCAAACATCAAGGTCTCTCTCAGTAGTGAATACAGAAGCCAAGTATTCATTAAGGGCCTCCCCTACTTCTTCTGACTCCAGGCAAAAGTTCCCTCCACTATCCCTGATCTGCCCTACTCTTTCTCTGGTCATCCTCTTGTTCATCGTGTAAGAGTAGAAAGCCATAGGGTTTTCCTTAATCCTAAAGCTTTTTCACATCCCCTTCTAGCTCTCCAGTCTACTCTTCAGTTCTTTTCTGGCTACCTTGTAACCCTCTAGACCAGTGTCTGATCCTTGCCTCCTCAACCTTAAGGTAAGCTTCCTTCTTCCTCTTGACTAGATGTTCCACATCCCTTGTCATCCAAAGTTCTTTCACCCTACCATCTCTTCCTTGCCTCAGTGGGACAAACCTGTCCAGCACTATCAGCAATTTCTTCTGAAACAAACTCCACATTTCTGTCTTGCATTTCCTTGAGAACATCTGACCCAATTTAGGTGCCCCAGTTCCTGCCTAATAACATTGTAATTCCCCCTCTCCCAATTAAATACTTTCCCATACTATCTGCTCCTGTCCCTCAGTTTAAGTAAAGGTCAGAGTTGTGATCACTGTCGCTAAAATTCTCTGAAAGACACCTGGCATGGTTCGTTGCCAAGCACCAAATCCAATATGGCCTCCCCTCTAGTCGGCTTATCTAAATATTGCATGAGGAAACCTTTCTGGACACCTAACAAAAACTGCTCTATCCAAGCTATTTGAACTAAGGAGATTCCAATCAATATTCGGAAATTTAAAGTCACCCATGACAGCAACCCTGTTACTTCTGCATCTTTTCAAAACTGGTCTCCTAATCTGCTGTTCTGTGCTTGTTGCTATTGGGAGGCCTGTAGAAAACTCCCAATAAGTGACTGCTCCTTTCCTGTTTCTGACTTCCACCCATACTGACTCAGTAGACAAGCTCTCCTCGACTATCTCCCTTTCTGCTATTCCTGATTAGCAATGCCACTCCTCCATCTTTATTACCCCACCACACAATTCCTTTTGAAACATCTAAACTCTGGAACATGCAGCAACCATTCCTGCCTTTTGATATCTAACAGCTAAAGTATTTCCCACCATTCACCAACTTCATGTCCACACAGCCACTGTCTCTTTTAATCTGATGGGTTTGAGCTGTACTGTCCTTTTGCAGAAGTCCATATCAACCACACTACCATCAACCTTCCTGTTACCTCACTTTCCTGTTACTTCATTAATAACTCCAGTTAGTTGAATAGACCTTTTGACAAGACTGGCTTTCCTTTAATTAATCTACACATCCAGATAATATTTTTAGATTTTTTAAAATGAATTATCATTTCTGAAAGCTTTCCAACCATCAAAATCAAACTGAGGAGCAACTGTTGACTTTAACGTCTTTCCTTTGTACAAGGCTGTAACAGTTGCAGTTCTCGGGTCCTTTTGACACCACCCTTGTATTTAAGATGTATTGAAAGATTATGATCAGTATCTTCACAATTTCCTTCCATATCTCCCTCAGTATCCTTGGATGCTTCACATCTACTCCTGGTGACTTATCAACTTTAAGTACAGACAGCCATTCTTAAAATCTCTTCCACATTATAATTTTTATTTTGCACTTCCAATATCTCGGCTACCTCTTTCTTTCACACTGACTTTAGTGGCATCGTTTTTGGAAAAGACAAATGCAAAACACTCTTTTAGCATCCCAGCCACACTGTTTCCTGGAGTAGTTCTCCTTTTTGGTCCTCAATCACCTGATGCATATTACCAGCTTTTCACCATTTCTCCTGCAATAGGAGACTTTGAACTACATTTCATGTTCACTGCAAGTCTTTTATCATCCTCTTTCTTCACCCGTCTTACTTCCTTTTTTACTTCACATTTGAACTTCTGTTCAGCCCAGTTGTCATTATTATCAACCTGATATTGCCATATCCACAGTTTTTTAGCTCTGTCCTGTTTCTCCCATTTGCAGTATACACGGAACTTTGGTTTTGTTTGCCCTCCTTTCACCCTCGTGGACTTTAAGCTTCTGACAGGCAGTGAATTTGCTTCTGGAACCCTCTTGGGGGAGAAAGAGTTTAGCTTGGAGTTAGTCAGGGACTTGTGTTCTGACTTACTTACCTACCGTAACCTAGGAAATGTTGGACTGATTAAAACCAGTTCTAACTACTGGGTAGATTCCCAGTACTTCATACGCTTTGTTTATTAACATGATGTTCTATAAACCTAATTTAAGCCTTTTTGCATTCATTCCCTCTTATTCTGAACCTGCCTTGGTACCTCACTAATTAATTCTTTCTAGTGTTGCAATGAGATGTGACAGGTGAAGTGCGTGGGCAATAAGATGGCAGATGGAGAAGAATGCAGGGAAGTGTGAGGATGTAAGAATAGAAAAGTAGAAGGCCTTTTAAAAGGTGTGAAACTTATAAACATTTATGTTCCAAGAGATTTGGCTGTGCTCATCCAAGGAACTCTGAAAGAGAGAATTTAGACACAGCAAGAATTAGGAAGGCAAGTAGCATGTTACCCTTTACTGCAAGGTAGTTGGAGTATGAGAATAAAGAAACTTTGGAATAATTGTTCAGGCACCACACTTGGAATACTAAGCATAGTTTTGGCCTCCATATCTAGGGTAGATATACCTGCTTTGAAAAATAGATAGCAAATGTTCAATAAATTGATCCTTGGAATGAGGCTGTCCTATGCTTACAGACTGAGAAAATTGGACCTAGATTTCCTGGAGTTTAACCCCTTTTGTGCATTTTGTTTCTGCATGCAAAATCAATCCCTTGGTGAGGCAATTATTATTATGAGCAATGTTGCACCTTTTTAACTGGTAATTAATCTTAGAATTTATGGTTCTATTGCAGTCTAACAGGATGAGACTGGGTAGATGCAGGAAGGGGCAAGAGAAGGCAGCCCAGAACCAGAGGTCACAGTCTAAGGAAATGAAGCTGACTATTTAGGACTGAGATGAGGATAAATTCACCCAGAGAGTGGGGAGTTGTAGAATATACTCCCACAGAAAACTATCGAGGCCAAAACGTTGATTTCAAGAAGGATATAGCACTGGGCTACAGGGATCAGCTGAAATAGGGAGAAACAGGAATAGACTGTTATGAGTTGGATGATCACTAATGATCATAACGAATGGTGGAGCAGGCTCGAAAGACCAAATAGCCTTCTCTTGCTCGTATTTTCTGTTTCTGGGTTTCAGTGTCACCAAGAATTGAGCTATCCTGTGCTGTGTCCTGTCTGGAGCTGCTCTTATACTGAAGTTTTAACATTCTAGTTTGATAAGGTAATTCTTAATTTGTGTGGGTTTGTTTAAGGTGGGGAATTATCAAACGGTATGATTTGGTTTAGCTGAGATATTGAAGAAAGATACGTATAGTTGTTTCAAGGGATTTGTAATACAAGAGGCTGTGCTTTTTTTTCCCTATTGGATGGCGTGTTATGATCCTAAAGGAAGGGACCCTTCTGGATTTGACCAAGCAGACTGATACCCCATTACTACCCTACCATCTAGTTAAATAAGGTTCATCCTCAGTCCATCCTCTCCTCTTCCAAGTGCATTTTATTTTAAAGTGTAGGCTGAAACCTTTTGAAGTTCTGTCAGGCTCCCAGTTGTAAATTAAGGGAGAAAAATATTTTTATTCTCCAGGATATTCGGAGGTTTCTTACAGTGCATCATAATATTGGTGGAAGTGAAGTTAGTTTATTTTAAAGAACGTCTTGATTGTTTTTATTTTACTGACCGTATGAAAGGATGCTAGTAGCTGGACCTCTCTTAGGTGAGATTGATTTTTTTTGAGGCTATACAATGGGGAAATTATTACAAATACTTGACAAATAACAAAAACAGTAACCTAAAAATCAAAGCCCAGGGAAAAAAGTTTATCCCCTCATGATTTTTGTAAACCTCTACAAGGTCACCCCTCGGCCTCTGACGCTCCAGGGAAAACAGCCCCAACCTGTTCAGCCTCTCCGTCTCGCTCAAATCCTCCAACCCTGGCAACATCCTTGTAAGTCTTTTCTGAATCCTTTCAAGTTTCACAACATCTTTCTGATAGAAGGAGACCAGAATTGCACACAATATTCCAACAGTGGCCTAACCAATGTCCTGTACAGCCACAACATGACCTCCCAACTCCTGTACTCTATACTCTGAATAAAGGAAAGGAAATCCTGCCTTTACTACCCTATCTACCTGTGACTCCACTTTCAAGGAGCTATGAGCCAGCACTCCAAGGTATTTGTTCAGCAGCACTCCCTAGGACTTTACCATTAAGCGTATTAGTCCTGCCATGATTTTCCTTTGCAAAATGCAGCACCTCGCATTTATCTGAATTAAACTCCATCTGCCACTCCTTAGCCCATTGGTCCATCTGATCAAGATCCCATGGTAATCTGAGGTAACCGTCACTGTCCACTATACCTCCAATTTTGTCTTGCAATGAATCTTCACCATATTGTATGCTTTCTCTTTTGATTTTTATGCTGTCCCTGACTTCCCTTGCCTACTGTGGTTACCTCACCCTCCACTAATATGTTTCTTCTTTGTTAGGATGAATTTCTGCTGTGTTTCCTGAATTACCCTCCAGAAACTCCTACCTTTGCTGTTCCACTGTTTTCCCTGCTTGGCTCCCCTTCCAAAATAGACAGTCAGGAGGCTGGAAGCACACAGCAAGCTAGGCAGCATCAGGAGGTAGATAAGATGAAGTTTCAGGTGTAACCCTTCTTCATGACTGGGTGTGGGTGTAAGGGGAGCTGCAGATAAAGGTGATGGTAGAGGTAGGGTGGCGAAGTGGGCACAGATGAAGACAGGTTGGTCAATGGAAGGAATGAATCTAGTTGGTAGCAGGGAGAAGTGGAAGGGAGGTGTTGGGGCTGGGAAGGAAGGAGGAGAACTCCGTGTTAAGTCCTCTGGGCTGTAGGCTGCTCAGGTGGAAGATGAGGTGTTCCTCCAATTTGTGGTTTGGTTCATTGTGGCAATGGAGGAGGCCAAGGATGGTCATGTCGGAAAGGGAGTGGGAAGGGGAATTAAAATGGGTAATGACCGGGAGGTCTGGTTGGCCCTTGTGGGCCCAGCTGAAATGCTTGGTGACCCGTTCCTTAAGTTTATGTTTGCTCTCCCCAATATAGAGAAGACCATATCTGGAGTAGCTGATGCAGTAAATTAGGTTGAAAGAGAGGCAGGTGAGCCTCTATCTCTCCTGGAAGGACTGTTTGGGGCCCTGCATGGAAGTGAGGAGTATGGTGTACCAGCAGATTTTGCATTTTTTCTGGTTGCAGGGGAAGGTGTAGGGATTCAGGGAGGTTGGTGGGGAAAGTGGTACAAACCAAGGACTGTCAAAAGGAATGGTCCTTGTGGAAGCCAGAGAGGGGTGGGAAGATGTCTTTGGTGGTGAGGTCTTGTTGGAGTTGGTGGAAGTGTTTAATGATGCGTTGGATGTGGAGACTGGTGTAGGGGCGGGTAGGTGAGGATAAGGGGGATTCTGTTTTTATTGCGGTTGGAAGGGGGGGTTTAGAGCAGTGGAATAGGGAATGGAGGTGGTGCAATGGAGGGCTGACTGGATGATAGAGGGAGGAAAAGCATGTAGTTCAAAACAGGTGGACATCTGGGATGCTTGGGAATGGAATGTTTCCTCATCTGATCAGATGCAGTGGAGGAAGAGGAATTGGGAGAAAGGGATGGAGTTCCTACAGGGTACTGGGTGGGAGGTGGTGTGGTCCAGACAGTTATGGGAGTCTGGGTTTTAAGTAAATCTCCATCTGGAGAGTGTCACTGGAGGTGGAAATGGAGAGGTCAAGAAAGGGGAGGGACGTGTCTGAGATGGACCAAGTGAGTTTGAGGGCGGGGTGGAAATTGTGGGAGAAGTCGACTTAAAATTGCTCCAGTTCAGCCTGGGTGCAGGATGCTGCACCAATACAGCCGTCAATGTAACGGTGAAAGAGTTGGGATGTGATGTCTGTAAGTACTGAAGAGATAGACATTGCCATCAAAGAGGCAGGCGTAGTTGGGGCCCATCCGGGTGCCCATGGCCACCCCCTGGATTTGGAGGAAATGGGAGGAGTTAAAGGAAATGTTGTTGAGGGTGAGTTCGGCAAGGCAGAGGAGGGTATTGGTTGAGGGGGGCTTGATGGGTCTCTTGGAGATGAAGAAGCTGAGGGCCTGAAGGTATGGACGTGTATAAGGACTGCACATACATAGAGAAGATAAAGCACTAGGGGCGAGGGAACTGGGTTATTGAAGAGATAGAGGGTGTGGTTGGTGTCATGGATGTAGGTGGGAATCCCCTAAACCAAGGGTGATGAGGTTGGAGTTGAAGGATGAGATGAGTTCAGTGGGGTAGGAGCATGCTCCCCTTCAAATCGGCTCTGGCCAGCTTCTCCATCTTGTCTTTGTAGTTACCTTTAATCAATTGTAATACTGTTAGATCTATTTCCAGCCTCTCCCTCAAACTGCAAGATTAATTCTATCATTATAAAGGCCATTGCCCCTAGAGGTTTCTTCACCTGCTCCCTAATCAAGTCTGCCTCATTACACATCACCAAATGCCGAACTGCCTGTTCCTTAGTGGGCTCTACCACAAGCTGCTACAAAAAAAATCTTGTAGACACTCCAAATTCCTTCCCTGGAGATCCACTATGAACCTGGTTTTCCCAGTCCACCTGCATGTTGAAGTCCTCCACAATTATTGTTTCTTGCACTCCTTTTCTGCCCCACCTCCTGACTACTGCTAGGAGGCCTGTACACAACTCCCATCAGGGTTTACCTTTTATCTGTGGTTCCTCAGCTCTATCCCCACAGATTCTACACCTTCTGACTCTCTCTCACTACTTGATTTTGATTTAAGCTTATTTCTTACAACAAGACAGTCCCTCCCCAACTGTCCGCCTGCCAATCCTTTGGATAGGACATGTGTCCTTGGATATTTAGTTCCCAGTCCAGATCCCTTTGCAGCAAGGTCTCTTTTACACCCACCTTGTACCTGCCAAATTCAGTCTATGGTACAAGCTCCTTCTAACTGGTTTCATCTTCTCTGTGCATTTCAGTACAACACCCTCACTCCTATGTTAACCATTCTCCTTGTCATGGTTGTCCCCTTATCTACTATATCAGAAGTTAGATTCCTGAGCCTTTCCACATTCTATTCTATTATTCGTTTTGGAAACTTTAATAACCTCTCCTGATACATCCCCTATTAACATTTTTTCCATAATTTTCCTGCAGTTTAAAGTCCTGTCCACAGCCTAGGTTATGGAATTTGCCAGGACTCTGGTCCCAGCATGGTTTAGCTTGTCCCATTGGAATAGTTCCCTTCCCCAGTACTGGTGCCAATATCACATCAATTCAAAACTTTTTTTTCCACATCAATCTTTGGGCCATGCATTTACATCTTCAATCTTGTTGACCCTGTGCCAGGTAATAATCTAGAGATTATTTTTTGATGCCGTTTAGTTTTTTGAGTTCATTGCCACATTTCTACTTTGAGGTCTTACTGTTTTGTCGATTTGACGGCATTCTCATGATCCATAGATCATGAAATTAGTTGTCTAATACTAGATTAGATTAGATTACTTAGGTTACTTACAGTGTGGAAACAGGCCGAGGCAGGAATTGAACCCAGGTCTCTGGCGCTGTGAGGCAGCAGTGCTAACCACTGGGCCACCGTACCGCCCACCTACTAGTATTAAATAAATTCAAAGTGGATATGTTGACTGCTGGCTTTGTAATTTGGTAACTGTTGTAATGTTGGGAAATGTCAAAAACGTGTGTACAGCAAATGGTTTGAATGGGTGGCTAAGAGAAGGGTGTTGGTCAAGATGTTGCTCTTCTCCCGATCCTTAGCTCTACGGCCCAGTGAGTGAAGGAGCAGGTCTCCGGTGGCAGTGCCAGATATGGCTCCAACCCAGCTTGGTGTTCCTGGCAAACAAGGAGCAGGTGTCTCTCCTAGCCCTGATTTGCAGGCTAGACAGAGGCTCCAGGTCTGCAGCTAGGCAGGGGCACCGTGAGGAGGAGAAAAACCAGCTCAGCCCAGTGAGGCAGTCTTGTCCCAGCGCTAGTGTTCAGCGGCCCAGTATGGTGGTTGTCTGCTCTGGATGGTAACAGCCTAGTGTCCAGCGACCTGGCGTGGTGGTCTCATCCACGCTGTGTCTTCAGGGTATTCCATCATTCCCCAATCAGCTTTCCCCAAGTCTAGGAACTATTAACTGAACTGTGGTGAACTTGTCTTCATTTTATTTTTATTATACATGACCTCGGTCATTATAGACACTGGTGGGACAATTTATGAAACGTTTTACTATGGTTTTTCACGTACAAGTACACTTGACAAGTTAGTATTCTATTCTCATGTAGTATAATGTCCCATTAGTGTTTAGTATTATGTCCTGCTAAGTGTAAGACAATACTTATTGAAGATTGATACATTGGAGTCTAGATGGAATGTATTACAGATTTGTTGAAAGAATTGAAAGCAAAACAAAACCAGCATTAGTTGCAGTATGATCCTCATTGGCTGCAAAGAATAGTTCTCTACAACTGAATTGCACCCTAACATTTTAAGGCATTATTGAAGAAAGTGGAGGGAGCAAACCAGGAAACTACAGGTCAGTCAGTGCCTTTGTAACAGTATGGGTTAATCCAAGAGAGACAGAAGGTGTAAACAGTGGAATTACGGGAATTCACTGCAGAATTTGTTCAGTGGCTGATTTGAAACCAGATGATGACGGTAGTTGGATAGTTTATGGAGTAGGAGACCGTTTGCCTTGGTGTTGGTCCATTATCTTTCCTTCAGGCTTCTGAAGTAACCTACACTGAGTGGCTGGGACAGAATAAAGTTTGTGGATCATATGAAACTTAGCAATGTTGTAAATGGTGGTGTGGATTGTTGACATCAGAATGGTGAATTGGGCTGTTGCCAAGCAGGTATACTACACATGGTACAATTTTAAGAAATGTAGATAAGCAATAAGGAGCTTGGTGTATACCTACTCAAAGGTGGTTGAAGAGGTTGACAAGGTGGTGAAAAGACAGATGGATAACTTTTTGGTGTATAAATAAGACTGAAAACTCTTAGGTCACAGTAGTAGTGACCCTAATGTGTTAAGCTGGAAGGTGCAGGTTCAAGTCCTACCTGCTCCAGAGGTGTCAACAAGCTTCAAAAGGTCGATTTTCAAGAATATCTATAAAGAAAGCTGTTAATTTGCCTGCGATGCACAAACACATAAATATTGGCACACTGAAATCAAAGGATGTTACATTATTGCAGAATTGGTTTTAAGTTGTAGGAATGAACTGCAAAAGCACAAATAGCAAATAGTTGATTCAGAGGTGTTAGCTGAAATTCGAGCCCCTGGTGCCTCACCCACTGCCTCTTTGACCCAGTCCCTGAGCAAAGTAGTAACTGTGTAGCAAGGGAAGGAACTAGCAGTGGTTGGGTGGAGGGGTAGGGTGATCTCATTGGCTGCATTTTGTATGTTTCATTCAGCCCATTCGAGTCTGCTCTGTCATTTAATAAGATCATATCTGATCTGATAACCCTCGTTCCACTTGCCTGCTTTTACCTATAGCCCTCAATTCCCTTTTATTGATTACAAATCTGTCCATATCAGCCTTGAGTATACTTAACTCGGCCACTACAGTCCAATGTGGTAAAGAATTCCAGCGCTTCTCTCTCATATCGAGAGAAAGGTCCTCCTCATCTTTGTTAATGGGCAACTTCTCACTTTGAGAGAGACTCTCTAGTCCTAGACATTCTTCACATTTACTCCATCAAACACCTCAGAATTTTGCACATTTCAATAAGGCCACATCTCACTCTTCTAATCTACACTAAGTACAGGTCCAAACTACACAACCTCGTCTCATGAAGTGGCCATGATGTGGAGGTGCCAGTGTTGCACTGGGGTGGACAAAGTTAAAAATCTCACCACCATCTTATATATAGTCCAACAGGTTTATTTAGAAGCACTAACTTTCAAAGCGCTGCTCCTTCAGGTGGTTGTGGAGAATAATATGGTCTTATTCTCCACACCCACCTGGTGAAGGAGCTGTGCACTGAAAGCTAGTGCTTCCAAATAAACCTGGTGTCATGTGATTCTTAACTTACTCCTCATATGAAAATCCCTCTGTACCTGGGATCAAAATAGTAAGCTTCCTCTGAACGTCTGTCTGTAAAAATCCCTTTGAAGCATTTGTTTGCATTTTTCTTGTATCTCTCATCCCTGCAGACTTTTAATCATTTATGAACTTAGAAATAATGAAATTGGCCTCCAAATCCAAATCATTCTTCGAGATTAAGACGACCTGGGGTACAAGCACTAATCCATGTGGTATTCCATTGTTTCACAGCCTGCCAACCTGAAAGTAACCTATTTATTCCTACTCCTTTTTTTTTCCACGTATTAACCAATCCTTAATCTGTACTAGTATATTAACCCCAATCACGTTTGCTTTAACTTTATTTGCTAACTTGCATGTACTTTATGAAAAACCATTAGAAACTCCAAATGGACTACACCCGCTGGTTTTCCCCTCTGATTTTACTAGTAACCACCTCATTGTCGAGGATGATATTTCCTTCATAAATCCATGTTGACACTGTCCAGTCAGAAGTATTTTATAAGCATTGAGTAATTATATCCTTCTACCACTGATATCAGTGTTATGGGTGTAGAGTTTCCTATTTTCTCTTTCTGTCTTTAAGTGGCTGAGTTACACTTGCAACCTGCAGGCATTGTTATAGAATTAATAGGATTTTGAAAGATGATCACCAAAGCTGCCATTATCTCTGTTGCCATCTCTTTCAATACTCTAAGGTGAAAATCTTATTGTCCTGGGGATTTGTCAATGTTCAGTCCAATTATTTCTTCAATACTAAATATACTAATATACTGACTCTGTGACTCTATAACCTTGTTAAAGGAGCAGCATCATCACACTTTCCAAAATTTCACTTACATTGAATGTTAAATTCCCAGCCTTGGTCACCTGGAAACTACAGTTTGTATTGGTTAACAGTATACCCAATTGCTTATGAATGTTGTATGCATTCAGAAAAACAGCATTTAGTTTGTCTGGTGCAATTTGCTGATCTGTTATGCTGTACTTTCTCTCCTTCTGGCACAATCTCTAGTTATCATATGATTACTCTGACTATTCTTGTGTTCTTCCAGATGTGAATCCTCCCTTTACCCCTCTCTCTCTCCCCACCCCTTCCAAATGTAGCTTTAAATTGAAAAAGTGCTACCTAGACAGCTTGAGTTATGATTCACTAAGACATTACCTACTCCTACTACTATCATTTTTATCATATGTCTACAGGGTCTCCTTATGCTCTCCCTCATGGATATATGATATTTTACTTGCTTTATTACTAAAACCACGCAGTACAGTACCAAAAGCCTTTGGAATCCACTTTATCGTCTCATTTCTCCTTTAAGCCTATTCACCTACCAGCTGCTTCAACTATGATATGCATCTTTTAAAAGATGTAGGTTAGCTTTATGTATGTTAGCTACTCATGCTATTGACCTCCACCAGTTAATCATGTGGTTAACAGAGAATGCAGAGAACATTCTGATAAGCAGGCTGCACAAAGTTGCTGTTGCGATTAACAGGCAGAGTGTTAATCAGACATTGAATATGTGCATGTTTTTGGACACTATCCAGTTTAGCTACCTGTGATTTGTATTTGACAATTTCCAAATCTGTAGCAATGCCATCTGTCAAAGCTGCTCTGAACCAGTAGTTAGGAAATTGTTGGTAGCTTTTACTTTAAATTGTTATAGTTCACAACATAGTCAAGACAGTGGAGATTAGTGGGGGTGAGGGGTGGAAGCTGAAGCATTGATTTGGCACCTTTCTCATAACCATGACTAATGAGGTGCTTTTTGAAGCAGAGTTACTGTTATAATGTTCAAAATCTGGTCACCAAGTTGCACACTAAGCTTTCAAAAGTAGTAATATGATCATTACCAGATCACTTCTTTAAATGATGACTGGTATGTAATTCCCAGGGCTCCTTTGTGGTTTCCCTTTGAAATTGTGCCATGGGAATCTTTTACCATCTACCTGTGAAGAGTGAGGTTATTAATATCGCACATTTGACAGTGCAGTATTCTCTCTGCAGTGTCTGTCAAGATTTTTGTGCTCGAGTGCTGGTTTGGGACTTAAACCCACAACTTTCTGACTAGGATGAGACTGCTATCAGCTCAATCATTGCTGACACACTTGCAAATTGTCACCCTGTCTCCTGTTATGATATTGGAGAAAAGCACCAATATTTTTCTGAAATTATTTTTGAGCTTTATTTTCCGTAACATAATTGTGAAATCCATAACTTCTAAAGTACAGGTTGGTGTATTTAAGAAAATATTCTGAGACCAATTGAGCTGCTCACTGACGGGATTTGTATTTTTAGTCGTAATAAAATCCTACTTTCAACTTTATTTTACTTTAGCTTTAAGTTTGTTGCTTATGCAGTTATTTGTCTTTAACACGTTGAAAATAACCCATAACTCTGCAATTGATCTTAATTATGTCCAGTAGTAAGGCTTGAGAAAGTTACTCCAAAAATAAACTGGAATCAACAAAAATTGATTTAGAAAGAGGAAGACTGCAATTAATTTAGATTCTGAAGGAAAGCACTGCGGGAAAATCCGATATAAAAGTTTGTAGAGGCGTTTTTATTTTTACTTTTTACATTTCAGTGTAAACTCCAACTCTGAATATGTTCAGTTAGTTTTCATTCACACAATGTCTCAAGCATTTTTACCCTATTTAAATTGTATCTTGTGTTTAGTCCTCTGATTTCTGCCCTCTCAGACATTGAATTCCAGTATCAGATGCAGTGCATTTGGATCAGGTCACCTCTGTTTAGATAAGATCTTGATTCTTTCCAAACTGATTCAGATTTGAAAGGTCATGGAATAGATTGTTCACACTGTGCCAGTGACACAATACATAAAGCAAGGAATAAATGAACTCAACCCAGAGTACTAAAACTTCACTCTTCCAAAAATTTCCAAAACATCCAACTAGCATACTAGTGTCCCCACCCAAAATATATTTAATAGTATTCCTGTTCTCATTTTTGAATGTGCATTTACTGAATAGGTTTGCTGTTAACATCCTACTTAGGCACATTTGTTTGATCAGAGAAGGATAATGGTTGATTGTTTGTTTGGAAATGGCTAGCATTCAGATCCTGACTCATCATTTTTTTTCATTTCAGTCTAATTCAAAGAAATTTGCAAAATACAGCACACAGAATGGATTCCAAAGATATAGACATGGCCATTGTATTTTGGGAGAGTAGTGGGGTTATGGGCTCCATGTTAGAGAAAATCCAGGAAGAGATCAGTCTCCATTCAAGTGAACACCAACTCTATGGTGCCATCTATTTTGCAGGCTTGATGCCGCAAACATCCCTTGGGGGCTCTTATGTGGGAGGTCATTTCTGCATTTGACAGGATCTGAACTTTTAAATGATTCATATATTCTATATAAAATTTGAAGCATACAAATACTGCTGTAATATGAATTAATAATGTATTGCTGTCTAGATTTCTTTCTAAAGCTAACTTTAATTGTATCAACCTTTTTAGTCTTTGAACTGTTTCTTTACCCAGTTGTACACTGATAACCAAGTTCAATGGTTACAATTTTTATGTATTCACATGTTGACATATGAAAAATCTAGCAATTTCTTTGTAATAACTAAAATTGTTTATTTTATTTCATGATTGAATATTCAAAAGTATGCTGATTTTCACATTTTCACAAAGGTGCATACATATGATGGAGGTAATTCTGCCATGCTGCATTTTGTTTTTGTTTAGAAACCTACAGCATAAATAGCATAGCAAGCAGCTGCTAAACAATTTGAGTTTTCTTTCTCTTTTCTGGTGGACAATTCCAGATATCACTGTTTTATAACATTTTGTCTTGATGATGATGGCCATAGCTACTTGTGTCTCCATCCCCTTGTCTTGCAGACATGTGTTAACTCCAGTAAAATAACTATCTCTTATTCCCAATTCCACCATCACCTCCCAGGAGGACCAGTTCCATCACAGAGCACACCAGATAGCTTCCTCCTCCAAAGGCCGCAATTTCTCCCCTCATGTGGTCGATGATGTCCTCTAGCACATCTCATCCACTTCTGCACACCACACTTGAACCCTACCCCTCCAACCTCAGCAAGAACAGATTCTCCCTGGTCCTCCTCTTCCACCCCACCAACCTCCACATACATTGCATCATTCTCTGCCATTTCTGCCAACTACAAACAGACCCCACTACCAGAGGTATATTTCCCTCCCCACCCCTATCTGCATTCCGTAAAGACCATTCCCTCTGACTTTCTTGTCAGGTCCATACCTTCTTCCAACCCACCCTCCCCTCCAGGCATCTTCCCCTGTCACTGCAGGAATTGTAAAACCTGCGCCCACACCCTCCCTCTCCACACTGCCTCATCTGTGATATCCCTAGCAGTTGAATAGCTTGCTTAAGTTTAAACATTAATATGTGTATTTTCAGTGGGATACCAGAGAGCTGCAGACACCTGTGGGACTAAGCTACTGTCATTAAAGGGGCATATGTTTTCAAAATACCAGGAAAAAATGTTAATTTTTAGATGTTGCCTTGCTCTAGGAGTGGACCCATCCAAATAAACAAAAATTAGCTGAATCAGTAATTCAGAAAAAGCATGATAAAGACTATATTCATGAGATGACAAATTTCTAGTAATTTGTAATTTGCTATAATCAGTCTTAAAATCACATTTTAAAAAAAAAGTAATTCCAATTAAATTATCTGCTTCCACTTTAGACCCTTTTAGTTAAAAATGTACAGCAAGTAGTACTACTTTTTTAGAATGAAGTATAAATGAATCTTTTGTGTAGCCGCATCTATTGGGAACAGCCTCTAGTGCAAACCTCCCATCTAATGTGTAGAAGGGATGTGAAATGATCTGTGAGAGATGACTATATTGCTTATGGCTAATGTAAGCCCTCAGTGACTCTTTCAGCTGACTATTGCTGTAAAATGTGTTATACTTGCTGTTGACTAGGTCAGGAGAGAGAAAACCTGCAGGAAGAGAGGTTGTATGTACTAATCCTCTGTGGATAGTCTGATTTAATCAGAATGAGTCTTGCTCAGCCAGAGAGAAGCAGGAATTATTCATTACACCACTCCAGTGAGACAGCAACCACATGCCTGGAAGGTATTCCAAGGAACAGAGTATGATTTTAAAGGTTCTTGTGACCTGGAATTATTTACTGAATTGGGCTGATTTTATTCTACTTACGTAAGAACAGTTTATTTATTTTCTGATAGCTACCTTGTATATTCAAAGAAGAATGTAATATAATTCAATGTCCTAATGTGTGTCTGTGTTTAAAATCCAGCTGAGTTGATACAATTAATATTTGCATGGATTTCAAAACAAAACAAAATTGTAATTATAGCTGTATTTTGTTTTTGATTTCCTATTTAAATAGATTTGCTACAACTGAGTTGCAATTTTTGAGCATCGTTACTGGAATATTTCCTCTTATTTTGTGCAAGATTCTTGCTGCTATGTTGTAGACACAAATACTTGCCATCAAAAGACTTTCAAAATCTTTAGTAATAAAAGCACAATATTTTTGGGATCATTTTAATCTTAACATTTTGAATTAACAAACTTGTGAATACAAGGCAAGCAGATTAAATTGATGGCATTTTTAAAAACTTTTAACATGGAACTATAGTGCTGTCAGTAGATTTCTTTTTGCAACAATAACTGTAGTCTTACACGGACAGTCGGTCAGTTTAAATTGCGTAAGTATTGATTGTTAGTCGAAAGGAATCAAATGGCAAGGCTGTTTTTTTTTCGCAGTGAGCTGAATCTTATCAAGTTGATTAATGTGGTCGATGGCAAAATTGGCAACAAATGTAGCAAGGCCTATCTCATCATCAAAATCCTCTCACTTCATCTTTCAAAGTTTTCACAAGTGGCACAGTGAGATTCTGGCTAGGCAGTGGTGAGATGTCAATTGATGGTCTGTTGCTTATTAAGTGTTGTAAATGTTGCAACTTGTCTCATTAATATTCAGACTCCCACATTTCACAACATGCCAAACCAAGCTCAACGATGGGAAATCTTGACAAGGAAACCAGAGCGAGCACCTTTTTAACTCACCACTTGCTCCAAATGATCTCCATATTGGAAATCCTGGCAACAGCATCTCTGGGCACGCTCCATAGGCTATGTCCATATACACCCATATCCACAAATATTGGCATTTGATGTGCTAGTCTCTCTAAGTCCGTGTGCCAAATCTCCAGTCTCCTTAGTGGCTGTTTCTGCACTTCAGCTCTGCTGGTGTAGCCAGAATGTAAGCATTGCAGTGTGGGAGCAAGGACAATGTGTGCTCAGGGGGACACACCAAGTTCATGGACTGGGCCAGGCTGCATCACCAGCTTTCCCCACTTGTCACAGCAGTGAGCCTTTCTGGATGCTGGAAGATGCTGGGCTTTCTCATAAGAGTCTAATTTCATGAGGTCTGACCATTATATTGCATAATGGTTCCTTTAGAAATTGTGTGAAAAGTGGAAGAACTTTCTTTTATGGAAAGACTTGTGTTGCTCACTTTCAATGCTTCTCATATAGAAGTTATTTCAAGTACAGTTACTGTTATGTTACAAAATGAGTGTGCAGCATATAAATCTGAAGGAATGCCTCAAAATTCCAACATTAACTTGGTCTCTGGTCATCTCAGAATAAGGGAACTTATCCTAAATGTAGTCAGTTCCATATTAAACAAACATTTGTATGTAATGAATGTTGAATGTAGCAAATTGAAAGATTGTGATAATATGGTGAAGAAAAGTGATTAAATTTAAGGTATGTGAGGATTAATATGAGATATTATCCTCGAATGAATTTTGTTGGGTTTTTGACTTGAGTGCATAAATAATTTGTACTGTCGGGTATTGTGCATCAGAATGAAAACTAGCAAGATGAGCTCCTCTATCCAAGAAGAGAAGGGTACAGGAAATTACAGGCCAGTTAGCGTAACATCTGTCATAGGAAAAAATGCTGGAATCCATTATTTGGGAGGTACTGATCGGGACTAAAGATGTTAATGTAATCAGGCAGAGATAACATGGTTTTGCAGAAGAAAGTGTTTGAACTTTAGTGTATCAAGGAGGTAATAAGCAATTTGGATAAAGGATCACCTGCTGATGTGATATACTTGGTTTTCCAAAGAGTATTTAAAAAGGTACCATATAACAGATTATTGAATAAGAGCTAATAGTGTAGGAGGTTACATTATTGGCATGTCCAAACGATTGGTTAGCAAGTGCTGTGCCACAGGGATGGGGCGTTTGCTATTTACCTACACCAATAATTGTGAATAGAACAGATGTATGATTGTTACATTTGATGACGCACTTAGGTAGGAGAATATTTTATGAAGTAGATGTAAGAAGTCTGCAAAGGAATATAAGTTGAGTGGGAAAACCTTTGGCAGGTAGAATATAATGTGGAAATTTATGATAGAAAAGTTGTATTTTACTTAAATGGAGAAAGATGAGCTCTAGTACAGAGGGATCTGAGTGGTTCTGTGATGTGAATCAAATAGTTAGTGTGAAGGCACAGCAAGTGATTAGGAAGGCAAGTGGAAGTTTGAAATTTACACGTGGAATTTAGTACAAAAATAGGGAAGTTTCACTCTATTTATACAGGGTATTGATGAGTCCAAAGCTGGAGTACTCTGTACAGTTTTGATATCCTTTTATAGGATATAATCTCCCCAATGGATACAATTTTATTACAAGTAGGACAAAAGATTCAAGAGAATGATTCCTGGGATGAGAGGTTATCCTAGAAGGAAAGTTGAGTCAGTATTCCGTTGGCATTTAGAAGTGTTGAGAGGTGATCTTGTACAAATATGTAAGCTCCTGAAGGGATGTAACAGGATGGATGCTAAGGATGTTTTCTGTTGTGGGAGAGACTTCAACAAAGGGGCATAGTTTAAAACTAAGGTCTCTCATTTTAGACAGGGTTTTCCCCCCTCTGGTCATGATCCCATAGAACTATCTACCTGAAACCGCAGTAAAGGCAAGATCGTTGAATATTTATAATCCTGAGTTAGACAGCTTGTTGACTGAAGGGTAGAAAGAAAAATGGAATTGTATCCAATGAACTCACTCCTGATTTATCAAATGGGGAGCAGCTGCATGGGGTTGAATGGCCTCTAGCTTCTAAATCATAATTTGTATTTTAGTTCATGTCCTTGGGTAATTAAAGAGCAGCAACAATTCATTGGATATTTCTTGTGACTGTTTCATGTTGTAATATAATAGTATAAACACCTGAACTCATTGAGAGACTTTCAGATCATTGTTTTGAATCAGTCTATGTCAATTTTATCTTGTGGTTGTTAAGAGGCAGGGTCAATAGAAAAAGAAATGTGTATTGTGGTTACCTTGTGGCCTCTCTCTCTATTTTTCTCCATGAAAATCAGTAGAACTTTCATCCCAGTCAAATTCCCTATGATTGAGCAAAGGACAAGCTGCAGAGGATTGCTTTCCACATTTTTCTATCATAATGTGGGAAGGTGGAACTAAGTGAATTGACCGGTTGCCTGTGTTTGTATTGTAGTCTGGTACTCTGAGAAATGTAAGTTCAGTTGGGTGATAGGGGATGTGAGGGGTTTGCGAAATCTGATTTGTCTACTGTTTTACATGCGTCCGGTATACAGCTGAAGGGACTTTCTTACGCATGTACTGATCAATTTGAATTCAGGATTTTATGGGATCTGGTTGGCTTAATGAAAGGCTTTATTTCTGTTTTACCCTTGCAAAAATATTAAACGCCAAAACCTATCATTCAATTAAATTGTTAATTTTTGGAGAGAACTTGTTTAGTACTAGAAGGTAATAAAATGTAATTGAAGAAAGGAATTTTACATCTTTTAATCAAATTATTATATTAACAAATTTTAATAGTACTTTTCTCATTTGCCTTTTTTATAACCGAATTAATATTAATGCCTTGAAAATTATACTGCCTGTTCTTTTCACTGCAATGGAATACTCTATTTGAATTCCTTTACTAATAAACAGTACTTGCAGGTCTGGACGCATTTGTAGCAAAGTAGAAGTCTGTGTAATTCTGGGATCCTTGATGTACATGACCAGTTATTGCCATTGTGTGTAAGTCATAATGTGCAACATTTGTGTATTAATCTGGTTGCTTTCTATTGAAATAATATCTTAAGATATTAATAATCCATTACAGAGATTGAAGTGTCCTAGCAGAGATGTTTTAGTAGTAATGAGTATGAAACTAATAACATTACATATAATCACTCTTTCTCTGAAATGGAAACCTTGAGTTCACACAGGTAGTTAAATGTAGAAATCCAAAAATTGCTGTCGGTGAGACGATGCTTCCCTCCCATTGCAAACAAGTGGAAATTACTGAGCTGACAAGAATTTGTTTACGTTTTATAGCATTAACTAGATTTTAACAGCATATTAAGTTCATAGTTATTGCTGAACATTTGTGAAATTCAAATTTGAAATGGAATTTGAAGTTTGATATTTTTGGTTCTGCAGTTTTATAATTTTGCATATATGCCTCAATCATTTATTTTAATTTCGGTAAATTGTTGAGTGAAAGTGAAAGCTTCCGTGCATTTTACCTACTTTTTGCTGTCTGCGAGTACTTGAGTATGATTGGCTCTTTTTTGCTGATTGATAATATTGCTGTTAGGCACCCTGGGATCCCTGTGACTTGATGTCAGATGCAAATGGACACAGGAAAGGGGTAAACCACAAAGATTGCTAGATCGTTAGCAGCTTTCTTTCAGGTCTGTGCACTCCATCACTTTGTTCTTGACTACAAAGTTTAGACTCTGGCTCTTTTGACTGCATGAAATGTTTAGTTCCATTTGTAACTTTTTTTAAATTTCAAGTTGCTAGATAATTGACAAATGATGGAACATCTAATTTGGTTATGGAGCCTATCTTTTGTGAATGGGCTTCTGTTGCACTTTAAAAAGATTTAAAGGATACATAATGCAATAATTTAACCCTAATAAAGCCTACGGTCATCAGAGGGTTTGAAATCCTAATGATGTTTTACTATTTCAGAGGTGAGCCTCTAGTTTCCACTCTTTCCTGTAGAAGTATTAAACTTGTATCTTGCAACTTGTTTTATGCAAAATATTGTTTCTTAGTCTGCTTTATTTCATTTAATTTGACTGCTGGTTTTAGTCTGAGATTGTCTATTGGCGATTACATGACTAATGTGGTAGTATATGATATGTTACAATAACCTGAAGTACAATGATGTTTTTCTCTTCCAATTCATGGTCATCCTGTATTTGCCAAGGTATTGTGCAATTGAAGATGTGCTTTGGATTGTATGGTACATGCAGTTTACTTGTGCAGGTCCCTGCTGACCATCTGTACTGAATATCTTGCACAATACCCAAACCATGAACCTGCAATTGACTGCTTTGACTTTCTTGTTAACAATGGGGGCAGCTATACTTTTTTAAAGCCATGGAAAAAAATGTATTTGTGGTTTAACTGATTTTGTACTGTGGGATTTTAAAGCACACGTTAGTTGTTGTGATTTTGGGGATTTTGAAATTAAGTACTCCAACTGAACAACAATAAACTTCAAAGTTTGCTGCAAAGTGGCATTATTAATTTATGCAAAGGTTGAGTTTTCTCTCATATTTAAGAACAACTACTGCTGAGATGAAATCTATGACAAAGTTTAAACAAATTGTTGGCACTACACAATGGATGATAACTTGGCAATATTTGTTTGCCTTTTAGGGATTGTTGTGAATGCTGTTAGAACTCTAAATTGGCATTTACAGCATCCACATTATCTTTTGGGCTTAATCATGCCAGACGCGCGCTCTTCTTTTTTTTTTGTCGAAGCTTTTGGTCTGTCTGCAGTGAACGGTCATTGGAGATATAGGAAAAAGTGAGGACTGGAAATCAGAGTCAAAAAGTGTGGTACTGGAAAAACACGGCCAGTCAGGCACCATCTGGGGAGGAGGAGATATGCAGAGCAGGCATAACACTATGCTATTGAGTGAACAATGTTGATTTGATACTAGTAATGTCACTCTGGAGATTATCATTCCAGCTAAAGCTGTCTCACTCTTGCTCACTCGTTCTCTCTACCTCCCACAACTGAATATTATCTGCTCAACATCAGGGAAGATGTGACATTCCCTGCCCATACCCAACATCAGTATTTAGAGAGCTATCAGACATTATCATGTGAGTTATTGGTTCATTTTCTCCTGGTTGTTAATTTCATTCTGCAGATGTTTAATGCTTTTCATCGCTGTTTGAGACTTCAGGACTACAGGGAGTAGCTTTGCAGATATTGTAAGTATTTTTTGCATTTCCAAGGATTTTGCACAAAACCGGTTTGTTCTGGAGATGGGTTCAGCAAAGCCGTTTCCCTTTTAAAGACAGCAGGATTGTGAGTATGATGCAGAGCAGGACAAGGTTGCTGCATGCACATGATGAAAGCCACCATGACGAAGGGTCAACTGGAGGAGCCCTGTTGTACTCGAGAGCTCGTATCAAGGTTTGTGCAGTTGTCAGCTGCATGCAGTACCACCTCACCATTGTGAAAAGACCACTCTTGGAGTAAGAAGGCAGCCATTCTGGACAATTGCTTGGATAGCTTCAGAGTACAATATCAGTTACCACGATCCCAACTGCACATTCACCAATACTCTCTCATATTGCTTTCCCTCAATTCCTGAATATCACAGCATTCACTTGACCACAATGGCACAAGTCAAAGTATGACAAAATAAATGTGTTTTGGAACATTTCAAAATTAGATCATACCGTGTTACATACAATGTAAATAAATCATTTTTGTTCTTTTCTTTACAGCCAGTCACCCATGTGCCTTTGGCTGCTCTGGTGCCCCTGTGCAATATTACCCAGCCTTCACAGATGAAAGGTTACTGACTTTATTGGAAGAGACTTCACATGGTTATGGAGTGTGACCTTGAGCAGCTTTGGGCCTAAATGGCTTGGCTTCAAACTGCAATGTGTCAACATGACAACAGCAGTTTGGGTCAGCTAACTGAAATAGAAGACCATTGAGGATGCTTAGCTGCAATTTGTAAACCAGAAATGTGTACAGCTGGTCAGATATGGATATCAGAAGAATGAGGTGCAAATTACCATCATCAACCTCACCATTGTTCTGATTTGATGCATTTATTGGTTTTCTGTCCATTTTTAATGTATACCATGAAGAGGTGGGTTTGTGTCAAGTCAGATATTTTTAATTTTATTTACAAACTAGCTATGCAAATGGATACAATATTCAGAGTCTTGGTTCTGTGCTTACTGATCTGTACATTGTTTATACATTGGCTACATTGCAGTCATTCAGAGTAACTGAAGATGAGGCAGTTATCAGTGTCACATGTGATGTCATGTAAGTGTCTTGAAGGTACTGGGCTGTCTAGTCTGGAATCAATGCTATGTTACATCATTAATTATGGCTGGAATCATCTCCATGTGGATTATGATCTGCCTGGTAGGTGAGCCCCCTCTGGTTGCTCCTTCCTCCTGTTGTACAAACCTCATCCTGCAGGAGAGGAGGAAATAGGTCATGTAATATATTTGGGTGTTCTAGCTGACTACATGTGAAAGTTTTGAGAGATGGGCATGAGGCTGACAGCATTGTAAAGTGTGAAGTTGTGATAAAGCATTATGAATGAGATGAGACCAATAGAATTTTTTTTAAAAAGAAAAGATTTTCTAATGGACCTGTATGCTGCAGCTGAAACTATAGCTGCTGAAATCTGATATGTCTTGTTTCCTGATGTATAGTCATTTGTAAGTAAGAACTGATTTTAAAAAGAAACATTCTTCTTCAACTCAACATCCAAAGGAGTATCAGTTTCTGAGTTTCTATTCCCTTGGGTCCCTGGCAGGATTTCAGTACATAGTTTGAAGAATTGCCTCAATAATTGCACTAAAAGTTTTCTGACCTTGTATTCGACAAATCTGCCTTTTCCATGGCAAATTTAACACCTGCACAACCCTTTTTTAAAAACAAATAGGCCATTTCCCTTTCTTGTGTCTTGATTTTGATGACACAACCTCCTCCTTTACGATTTCTGCTGATGCTTCACTTCTGGAGATCCAAATATTAATTTGCTCTCTCCTGCTCCTTTTACTCTTCCAGAAGTCTTATTCCTGGCTGGGTACACCTTTGTGACTAGCAGTCATTGTTCAGTACCTCTCATAAACACAAAGTTAAAAATCACACAACACCAGGTTATAGACCAAGGTTTAATTGGAAGCACACTAGCGTTTGGAGTGACGCTCCTTCATCAAGTGGTAGTTGCTCCGAAAGCTAGTGTGCTTCCAATTAAACCTGTTGGACTATAACCTGGTGATGTGTGATTTTTAACTTTGTACACCCCAGTCTAACACCGGCATCTCCAAATCATGACTACTATCTCATAAACACTTATGATAGTAACACTTATGAGTATTCCCTTTGGCTGGCTCACAATAAATACTACCTGACCGTATTCTCCTGCCTTCTACAGAATAGGAATAAGTCTTACACAGTGTTTTCCTGGAATCCCACTGTTTCCAACTCTGTTCAAGCCAAAGCATTAACACTGATGACAGACACCTGCTCTATTTTGTTCGTGGCCCAAAAACCAAACTTGTGAAAATTGATTTCTGTGAAAATGGATTTTCTAAGAATAATACTTAAATGTGAGAAAGGAATGAAATTGTGGAGGTGTGTTATTCGGTGTGGAAAAACCACGTTTATCTCCCTATTTGGAGTACAACATTTGGAAGTGCCTGGTTGAATTAAGTGAAAAGAACAGAAGAAAATCAAAGCTTGTACTCCAATCTTCTCTAATCTACAAGAACTGAGTATGTCAATTGGTTTTCTTAATTTTGAGTGAAATGGGGTTTCTGGTCATAGGCAGTTAGGAATGGAAAACCTGATCAATTTTATTTCCCAGACCACAATCTCGTAGAGGACTGACCTCAGACCATCACAGACCATACAGTCCATTCCAGCTTTGTGAAGTGAATTTTCTATGCTTGCGCAACTTTTTGATCAGGTACCAACCTGCAATTAACTTCCAGACCTGACTTCACAAATAAACAAAAGCTTGTTTGGTTTGTTTTCCATTTAACACAAGCTGTTACCCACCGTCCAAAAGTAATCTTCACCTCTCCATTTCCATTTCACAGCTCCAAACCAAAATTAATATTAGAATAATACAAAAATAATGAAAATTCACTGAGGGCTCTAACAATCAATATCAGCAAAATAATATGGGTTTCCATATGGTTACCAACCAGTGGATAGGATCTGCATGAGGAATATGAGAAGATTCTCGCTTTTTATTTTGGAGGTTATCTTCATGAAACAGAAAGAAGAATGTAACACCAGATGTATGCATTATCTTCCAAAGAAGAATCTTATCACATTTGAAGCATTAACTCTTCCTCCACAGGTGCTGGCAGACCCAATGAGTTTCTCCAGTATTGGCTGTCTGTTGGCATTAATTCCAGTTTGTAAGACATTGTCTGAGTGGTGATTTTTTTTCATAGGCATGACTGAAGGCAAGTGGGGTGACTGCATAATAGTGGAAGGATAGCAATGGAGGACTGACAGTAGATCAGGCCTAACTTTAGATAACTACCCCAGTCATTCCTGTGGCTGCTTTTTCATGAAACAAATTTCTGCTTCACTGGTGCAGGAGAGCCATTAAGCTGGAGTCTCCTCTGACTAAGGGAACATCTATAAGTCAGGATTCCGTGATAGGTTACGGTGCAGAAATCTTTAGAAGTTTCCCCACTGGTATTTCCATGATGAGATTGCCTGGATGGCTTGCAGCTGAGGAGCATGCAGCATAGCAAGCAGGTTGTCTCCACGTCCTCTGTATAAATGTGGCTGAGAAGAAAGACTATCATGTGGGCAGAGCACTGAATGGGTCACTGGGTTTGTTTCACTTGTGACTGAGTGTACTTGCTGTTTTTCAACACAATCTAAATATGAACAACACAACTTAACGTAACAGGTAGAAGAAGAAAAGACTGAAGCGGTGAAGGGGAGCAAGGACATAGTGAAGACACGTGGAACCTTTGGACAGATGTGTATCCTTCTGAGTAAGAGTTGATGTATTCCAGGTAGCGTTCTCAAAGGCAGCTTAGTGTGTTCCAACCAGCTCCCCAGGTTAGAAGGGCTCCGCTGTAGTGTGCCTGAATTGAGTGATACTTGATATTCGTGAGAACCTGTTTGGTATTGGTCACTCTCCTATGTAGCTAGGAGACCTTTCTGCTCTGCATCATCTTTGTTCTCCTGTGCTTCCACCTCCTGTTCCTCCTCCTTCAACTGTTGACCTAGTGCATCACTGGCTTCAAAGTCCACGTTCTTTTGAGGATCATGTTATTAAAAAAGTCACAAACCAGTATTATGTGCAAGACCTTGCAGGAGTGTACTGGAGGCTATTGCCAAGCATGGGAACTACATGTACAGGAACCTGTTGGACTACTTGATAGTCTGCTTGGTTGTACTTGGGTATAAATTACACTTTTTGTAGTCTCTCCATGGCTCTGTCTTGGAATTTCAGAGAGGTACATAGGTATTTCAAGGAATATCGTGTGTCACCCTCCAACACTATTGCATTGTTGATTTGGATTGGTGCTAAAACTGTGTTCAGTACTCTTGGTTAGATCTCATCCAGTCTCTGTGCAACATTATTTCCCCTCTATTTGTATTTCAGCCCTTAAGATAATGGCCAACATAGCATTAGCTTCTTTCATGGTTTTGTGGTTGTCACTCTGTTTAATCAAAAACTTCTCTTCTGGCACATTGCCGCTACTGCTAACAGCTCTTCCTTGTGGAAATAGAAATCTATAATTTGCATGTATTTTATTTTGATTCCCAGCTTTCATTCCACTGTTTCTAATGGGCTCTCACAGCTCACACATTGTCAGATTAAATAGTTCTCAATGAACAATTTCAAGTATCTTGTAACATGTCCTGAAAGATATCAGAACAAGTGTCTGTCAGAAGATTCCCTAAAGGGACACAACAATACTATGCAATCATATGTCATCACTATAATCTAATCACCTTCCAAGTGCTGTATAAAACTGCTCAGGGCCTTGTCAAAGGCCTTTCACAGCTCTGTCAACAGCAGAATTGCTTCCACAACTGAATGGGGCTACTTTATCTTGTAATGACTCCAATGCTGACAGTAGGCATTAGGCTTTTATGTTTTTTGTTAAATTTCATTTTCTTTGCTGATCATATCAATAAATGTTGAGAAGTAATTCTGATATGTTTTGTGGGTCATTTCTGCAAGTAGTTTGCGAACTGGGAAGATTTTGTCTTGTGTCTATAAAGATATGGGAAGTAATTTTTTGCACTGTAAATGCAGGTGTTGCATCTAAAGCAGTTACTGTCAGGAATACTTGAGTCACTTTTTCTTAAACTAAGTTACTCTTGTGGAGAATCCTATGGAGGCAGGAGTGTGTATGCTGGAGCCAACTGGACCAAGGAGAGTTTGTCCCGTTTTCACACCTTGCCCTACTCCTCTCTCCAGACCTACCTTCGCAGGCTTGCTCAAGAGATGAGTTTTGACAGATTTAAATCCTGTTTTGTGCTTCTAGTGCAATGTTTGTACTTATTTCAAAGATCTGAATCAATGGTGAATATAATATAGCTTGTACGTAGATTAAAGCATTTGTATAATGATGATGTAATCCTGCCATCCTCAGTTCTCATTATAATACCAGGAGAATTAAAGTTTCCTTGAGCATTTAAAACTAAACTATTTAAAATTATTTTTGGTTAAAGCCATAATATTTTAATGCTTAACTATTTTATTCAAAGTATAAGTGGCTTTTGGTGCTGTAATGCCATGCCACGAAGCTGTTAGTTTTGCCAGTCTGTCTGTGATGTGTGCAGTCTGAGCTATGCTGTCTGGGCTGTGAAAAGAGTGAAGATAAAATTGGGGAAAGAGTTTTGTTCATGAGCAAATAATGACATAGGAAGAGAGCAGTTCCAAATAAAGTATTGTATTGTTCTAATTTGGAGATGCCGGTGTTGGACTGGGGTGTACAAAGTTAAAAATCACAACATCAGGTTATAGGAGTGTCGCTCCGAAAGCTAGTGTGCTTCCAATTAAACCTGTTGGACTATAACCTGGTGTTGTGATTTTTAACTTTGTATTGTTCTAAACATTCAGAAGAGAATTTCTAATCACCAGGTCACCCATCTGCCAGGCAGTTCCTTTTGCTGCATGGAAGAAAGTTTTATATATGACTATTGGTTGCATGGATAAATTTAAAAGAAAAACCTTACTTGTGCTAATGATTAAATGCTCATCTCAGAGGTTAGGTGAATTGGCCATGCTAAATTGCCAATAGTGTTAGATGCATTAGTCAGGGATAAATGTAGGGTCAGGGAATGGGCCTGGGTGGGTTTCTCTTCGGAGGGTCGGTCTGGACTTGATGGGTCAAGGGGCCTGTTTCCATACTGTAGGGAATATAATCTAATCAAGGTATTTAAAGTTGTAGAATGTTTCAACACTGGAAGAGGCCATTTAACTATTGGACAGGCCTCCCCCGCCCCCCTGCTGTTTCTTTGAAACAGCTATCAAATCACCCAAGCCCTTGGCTCCGTTACTGGAGCCCTACCATTTTCTCCACCTTCAAGTACTTGCCCAATTTCTGTTTGGAAATTGGTTGAGTTTGCTTCCACCGTTCTTTGAGACAAATCCTTCCAGATCACCACAACTTGCTGTCTATTGTTTTACTAAACCTGGAAGTGGGTTATCCTTATGAACAATGCATGATTTTCACACCCTTTCTTAAATATCTTTATCTTCTCTGAGGAAAGCTATTCCAGTTTCTCCATTTTGCTACATAAGCAAAGATCACATTTCTCATCCATATGTCTAGAAGAACATGTCATCAGAATATCTGACTATTAAAGAAAAAGAAGAAAAGTATGACTGTGTGGGATACCTCCACACAAGTCTGATATTTTCCAGTAGTGCCACTACAAAAGAAGTGGAAACTGATGGTAATGGACACTAACGTTTCACTAGTAAATTGTCAGGGGTCATTTAAGAGACCAGAGACTAATCCCAGAACTTTTTTTTATCACTGGCTTTGCACTATTCAGTGCATTTACTATTGAATATTTGTAGGTATGTTTCTTTCGTTTCTGAAAGTTAAATTGAACACTGATGTGTGGGTTGGTTGTTATATAAATATATTAGAAAATGTGACAGATATTGTTTTATTCTGTTCTGGTGATCTGACGGGATTTGGCATCCGATGACAGATCGGAGGTTTTTTCTTTTCAATACAGTACAATTAGAGGGCAGTGACCAAAGTTTCACATTTAATTAGAGCCTGCCTGGAAGATATGTAACTGTGTGTTCCAAGGCATTGAATATGTGCAGTCTCAAGTTAATGTCATGAAAATGCCAGTAATGTGCATGGAAACATTCCACAGTGATAAAGCCAGTTTTCATGTGCCAAATAATTGTGACTTTTCAATGGCAGCAGATCTGTTTTCCATAAAACCTCATGTCGATTCATGCATTCCTAAATAGAATCTCTGTTTTTAAAATGTCAAATAATTTGGGGAGCTCAATCTAGATCTAACAATTTTAAACTAAATAATCCTCTGCCATCAATAGTATAAATCCATCAGATTTGTAATGTGCAAATCAAGATAACGATTTGTAATCTTTGTTAATCCACTGCCTCATGCTGTTTTTGGAAACTGTAGATTTAGAAACATTAATGAAATCCTGATGAACGGGGCAATAATGCTGTTATTGCAAAACAGCCTATTACCAAAGCGCATACCTCAATTTTGTTTCACAGCTGTTAAATTTAACACCCCCAACCTGAGTAATCAGTTTAGGAGAACATTGTTTTAACAGAGATAAACGTACCTTATGTCAGAAGAAAGTGAGTGATTGGGTTCATCTGAAATTTGTTCCCAGTGTTAAATTGAACACACTCTTCCCAATATTTGATCTGTCTTTTTAAAAAATTTTTTTTTTTTGCCCCACAGCACTGAGCGAAAGCTTGGGAAAGGCAACCCCAGTTTGTAGTAATTTTGGTGAGGCAGGATTTGTTGTGTCACTGTGGTCTTAGAGAACAGCCCCTATGGTCTGCTAAAAGGAGAGAGATGTGACTGGTGGTGACTTAACCTGAGGGCCACCATTCTTTTGAGACAAATCCTTCCAGATCACAGAACTTGCTACATTTTGAAAAATATCCTAATTTTTTTTTGTCTATTGTTTACTGAACCTGGAAGTGAGCATCACACTGCTCTGTAAACCAACAATCCAGCTAACTGAGCGAAACCAATTCCCAAGTTTGTAGTAATGTTGTGCAAGCACAAAGATTTGCTGTGTGAAGCCACAATTTATTCTGGTTTAAGGAAACTGTAAAACAAAATCAGCATTCCTCTGGAAGGAAACGTGTTTTTTATTCTTCCAAATTAAACCAAATAATCAAAGAAGTTTTTACAAGCATTATTAGTGCAGTCTTCAGAATTTTCTTACCTTGTGCAATAGACTACAGCTGAATGCAGTGAGCTTCTGAGTGAAATGGACACAGCAATAGGCATTGTGAGCATTTTGAAAACCTTTAAAGAGCAAAAGGATATTAGAAATGCAACATTAATTGGAGAAGGATAGTGAGATGGGTTTTTCAGTGAGAAAGCGATGAGATGTGAGAGAATTGACGAGGGACCTGGACTGGGAATGAGATGGTGACATTAATAAACTGGTCATGAGTTGAGGGAAAGGGATTATGGCAACAGATCTTGGAAAGCATGTGGCTGAACAGAAGACACTGATAGAGATGGGTAGATGCTGCAGAATATCACAGTATTCGGGTGAGGGTGGATGGAGGGACTGCAGGAGAACCTTAGGGGGAGAGGCGTAGAACATAGATGCAGAGACAGTTGCACAAATCAGTAGTCTTTGAAATAAAGAAAGTCATGAATACTTGGGTAGGGCAAGGGTAGTGAGATTAGGGCAGGTGAGTGGTGAGTGGTGAGTGGTGTGGGTAAAGGTGACCCAGGAAATGATCAGGGACAGCGTTACTGGTATTCCAGACTTTCCGAATGGAGTCAGCAAGAGATTGTGGTCACAGTGATCATGGGATATGATGACCAACACAAAGCTGTGCTATGTTAGAAAATAGTTCAATCATGGAATGTGAAAAGAAAGATTTAAAATATTGCACATTTAATTTTAATGCTGTTTTAATATTTTAAAGAATATCCTAAATTGTTTTTCTGTCAATTTACCAATAGTGTGGTTTAGTTCTCTTATTGTCATGAAATGATGCAGCGATAAAGCAGAAACAGCTGTGAGAATCAGCTGCGTAATTATATAGAGTAGAGTTCCGCAGCAGAGATTTGTAACTGTAATAGTACATGCAAAAAAAACTGGGCACAAACCAAATCTGCCTTCTGTACGACACTGCTCAACAGTATTCATTAAACAAATAGTTGTGTTTTTGCAATTGTGACATTCTCAACTTTACAGATGTCGGTGACATTGTAAGAATTTCCTAGACTTTAATTTTTGTGATCCATTCATTTAGTACACAAGCCAATTCTCTCTTTTTTAATTCATTGGGATATTTTATACTGTGCTGCAAATCATTTATGGTTAAATAGGCTGTTTTTTAAAAAAATAAGCCTTCTGTACAAACTGGTGCAAATCTGCTTGAATAAAGCTGTCTGTTCATTGAGAGTGAATGCACTAATGCACATGTTACTTTATTTCAGAAATATCGACAGTACATGGCAGGGCATTTGGTCCCTCCCTATGGTGTTATGGAAACTACTTCTAGTAATGACCGTGAGTACAAGCCTTTTTCAGTAGATTAAAAATTACTAAACATTAGTAACTCTTGAGTCTAGGAATTTAAAAAGTCACTCATCGCACTGATTTACCTACTTAATTGTGTCCATAAATAACTAACTAGCTTCTGTAAGGAAGGGATGAACTGCACTCTGAAAGACTAGGGTAAAGTATCAGCTTGAACTCTTCAGAAACCTAAACAAGCATTTTAGATATCAGTTAATTTGGGAGCTGTTTGTTCTGTATCTGGAACTTGGTTTGCTTCCCCAGCAATGTTTATCAGTACCCCATGGCAAATTAAGTCTATCACTTTATTGCATTATCTCCTCCTAAATATTTTGCAGTTTTTGTTAAGTAATTGTCCCTTTTCTGTGAATGATCATTTCAAGAATTGCCATGGGCTTTAGTGCAATATATTTGACTGGGATAATAGGCATGGTGATGAGAAATAGATTAGTTAACCCATTTGAGTGTGTGTACCTTCAAACTTTGCTGGCTTAGACATAAACATCTCTTGCAAATGGAAGATTTACGGTTTTGACTGAATTTAATGATCTCAGAAAATTGTACTATGAAATGCAAAACTCAGATGGGAATTAAATGTAATTGAATTGTATTTAAACATGCTATGGCAATAGGAGTCATGATTCCATATCCGAAATCTGGAACAAACTCAATCTAGATTTCCTGACTTCTCACTGTAATGATGGAAATCTGATGGAGTTGAAAAGTAAGGTCTATGACACTTCCTGGATTCATCGATTTGACAAATTCGATGAAAAGGAGACTCAGGCAGAAATTTAAAAAGGAGGTCCTTGAGAGTAGTAATATCTGGATTACTCCTGGTGCTATGAGCTAGTGAGGGCAGGAATAGGAGGATAGAGCAGATGAATGCATAGCTGAGGAGCTGGTATATGGGGGAAGAACTCAAATGTTTGGATCATTGGGATCTCTTTTGGGGTAGAAGCGACCTGTACAAAAAGGACAGATGCACCTAAATTGGAAGGGGACGAATCTACTGGGTGGGAAATTTGCTAGAGCTGCTCGGGAGGATTTATACTAGTAAGGTGGAGAGGGTGGTGGGACCCAGGGAGATAGTGAGGAAAGAGATCAATCTGAGACTGGTACAGTTGAGAACAGAAGCGAGTCAAACAGTCAGGGCAGGCAGGGACAAGGTAGGACTAATAAATTAAACTGCATTTATTTCGATGC